>NW_006921675.1:2510169-2514950 GCF_000298275.1 Orycteropus afer afer | reverse complement strand
GGAGACAGCTCAGGGGGCAGGAGAGTATGGAGGGATGGACACTGGGAAGTGGTAACTATGGGGAGGAAGTGGGAGGGGAGCTATTGCATTGTGGTAAACTGTAGTCAATGACATGAGACAAAGTATATGTGAACTGCTGCATAGAAAGTGAATTTGCTCTGTAAATCTTCACCCAAATCACAATAAAAAAAAGAAGAAAAAAAAAAAACAACTAAAGCTCAGCTCAGTTCTAGATTAAGAGGTTTACTTTAAAATTTGAAGTGAGTTGCAAAGAAAAAAGTTGATAAAAAGAACAGGCTTCTAAATCATCCTAAGGAAGACAAAAACCACAATATAAGATAATACTTTTAATCTGTATATTCCCTTTATAAAGCAACTCAAAGCATTTTACGCTAATTAAATTTCATGACACTTCTGTGAAGAGTTGGGCATTATCTGATTTTTTTCCTAAAGGAGGTAAAAATAAACAAAGGAACTAAACTCACTTTGCCAATTACATACATAGCTCCCTATTCCAAATCTAGTGTTCACACTTGTGAGAAAAGGGTTACAGCTACATGAGAAATTATATTAACTAAAATGCCTCAGTTTTCTGAAAAAATGTGTGGTTTCCCACAAGATGTGAGTACAGAGACAGTATGTTGTCCTCAAGATACCGAACTTCCTTAATTTACTATCTGGCACTCTGTAGGTACCCATTATATATTTGCTGAATGAATAAAAGCTATTTGTAATAACTAATGATTACTACATTGACTCCAGGGCAAAAAGATCTAGTGACCTGCTTCTGTAAGGATTACTGCCAAGCAAACCCTAAGGGACCGTTTTACTCAGTCACGTGGACAGCTATGAGTTGGAATCAATTCAACACCACCAACAACAAGCAATTACTGTAAGCTACATATCAGGCACTGTGCTGGGTGTGTTATATATATTATTTCATTTAATCCTACCAACAATTCAATGAGGTAAGTAAACTATTACCCCTCATTTTATTGATGAGGAAATTGAGGCCTGGGTTAAGGTGCTCAAGATTACAAAGTGATAAAAGCCAAGATTCTAACACAGGTAGCCCAATTTTAAATCTTGTTTAAAGATTATCAATGTAGAAAGAGCAATAGACTAGCAGTAAGAAACTCTATATTCTAATCCCTCTATCATCATTTCCCTAGAGTGAATGAGAGCTTTTTGCTACTCTTTAAATCTCTTCATAATTCCTAGCACAGTACTCTACTCACACTATTGTTGTTGTTGTTGTTTGCCATGGAGTCCATTGCTACTCTTTGTGAGCCCACCTGTAACAGCACAAAACTGCTCTATAGGGTTTTCTTCATCAGTACTGCTGGGTTGGTTCAAACTGCCAGCCTTCATATTAGTACTTAAACATAAACCACCTGCACCGCCTAGAGACGAAACTCTATTGCCTTCAAGTTGAATCTGACTCAAAATGATCCTACAGGGCAGGGAACTGCCCTACAGTGTTTCCAAGGCTGTAGTATTTATAGAAGCAGACTGTCACCTCGTTCTCCCACAGAGTAGCTGGTGGGTTCAAACTATCAACCTTTTGATTAGCAGCCAAGCACTTAATCACTGTGTCACTCATCAAATGATTGCTGAATTAAATTAAAAGCACATAAGCAAATTAGGTTTCACTGCCCTCAGTTATAAAATGAAGATAATGTTACCTGCATAGCCTACCTCAGTAGTTGTCAAAGAATGGTCCTGGGATCTGGGCATTTTCTCAGAAATGCTAATTCTTAGGCCCCACCTCAGATCTACTAAATCAGAAACTGGTGTTTTAACAAGTCATCTGGGTGATTTTCATGCATGCTAAAGTTTGACAACCACTGTTCTACCTTACAGGGTAACTGTAAAGATCAAATGAGTTCAATAATGTGAAAGCATCCTAAACAAATTGAAAGGTAGTATCATCATCATCATCATCATCATTAAGACAGTAAATAATATGCCCTGAAAAAATACACAATTTTGCTAAATCCAGATAAAAAGAAACATCAAAAGTAAAAGAGATCATAAAATACACTTTAAATATAATACTGTTCTAGATTTCATCTGTGTAATATACAGCATTCATGAATCCAGAGGAAAAGGTGACTAGAAATTTGGGAATGTGGTCACATTGTGGTTCTGACACATTGCACAGGTTTCTTACCTGACCAGTGTCCAGTGGAGATGCCAGATCTATCTGTGCATGTCTCACTTACAGGTCTAAACACAGTCTCCCATCCACCAGTAGCATAGCGCCAATTCTGAGATTCCAAGATGAGTGTTCGCTGGGTGCCATATGCAATCATGAAGCAGTAGACCACATGATGGAGTTGACAACCATAGCCACAGCCTTTGTTGATATTACACACTAGCTTCTTGGCTTTGCTACAGTCCTTGGGATTCTGGTAGGAAGGAAGAGAAACAAAGGTGAAGAAAAGCTGTACAGGAAGGTCGACTTGTCTTTACAGGTGACAAGTGTCAAAAATCATATAGGAAACCAGGACTGATTATGTGTATCTCTTATTAAGCAAAGTATCCAGTTTTAAAGATTAGATTTCAAAGAATCCCATGAAAATGTTATGTTCATACTTAGGAAGATGGCACTGAAAAAGAACAGTTACTTTGGAAACGTCACTAAGTAAATGTGAAATTAAGCAGATACATTTAAATTGCTCTTTCAAGTCTCTAGTACTCAAAACTTGTAAGTGTGATCATTTCTGAATTCAAAGATGCATATGCTGATATCTTTATGAAAGGAATAAAACAGCTTATTTCAGCAGTACTTCAGCATTCTGAACTTACCTTTCCTGACAAAAACGCAGATTACCTTAAAGGAAAAGCTACAATTTACCTACAAATTCCATCTGTCTCCACAGTTGTACATGTCACAAACAAAATTGTTTTCATTATGGAAGTAAAAGCCATCGAGTAAAAGAATATCTGAATTCAACAATTACCAAATATCAGCCATAGGGCTTTTGTTTTAAACAACAAAACAAACAACAATTTTGACAACAGCTACTGATGGTTTTCTCAACTGTACGTGGAACATATTAATATTGGTTATCTCAAGAACATGTCATTCCAGTTTTAAATTAAGATATTCATTTTTCTAATTGTGTAAGTTGTCATTAAGACAGATAGCAAATGGTTAAAACACTTTAGTATTATCTAACAGTGGGTTCAGTGGGGTTACCTAATGTGAAAATTTCTTTTTTTCATTTTCAAGTTTCAATTCTGCTCAAATTCATACGGGCTGTTGCTTAATATCCATAGGCATTTTAGTTCCTCAAATATAAATTTGTTTTGACAAAGACTTTTTAGCCTGAGAAGTTTTCTAAGCTGTTTTGTCTGTGAGAAAGAGAGGAGGGATGACTCTATGAACAGAATCTTTACTCCCACATAACAAGTGTCGAGGAACAGTTCTCAATTTATATGAGCCATGAACAAAGCAGTCGCAAACCCCAAATCTACAACTATTTTCCAGAGATACATTTGTTCTGTCAAGTAGAACCCTAGAAACAAAAGCTAGGATGGTGAGGCTCTAAAATGATTCTGAAAGAAAAGCTGAGGAGGAAAATGCAACACAGGTACCTTCAGCAGAGGTACATGTCATCTTCAAATGTGTCACAGCATGCTGTTTTTCTTGGTTTTCTTTTAAGATCAAAGTCTAACTGATACCATCAAGAACATTTTGAAGAGTCAGAGCTTTTATGAATCCCAAGAAAAAGTACAGATAAAAATTCTGTTAGATTTGGTCAATACTGTTTCCTCAAACCAGTACAAGCATTGCTGATTACTTTCACTTGAGACTTTAAACTGATGACCAACTCCTAAGGAATAAGCATTCTTATTCTAGTTGCTAAAGCCACATCAGATTTGAGAAGAACGCAGGAGTGTGATGTCACCTAGGAATGAGAAAGCAACATCGTTGTTTTCTATTCAACATCATACAGGGGTCCTGAGGACAAATAATGCTCGCAAGCTGTCCAAACCTTTACTACTGATTCAGCAGGTGAAAGCATAGAAAAGGAACATTAGTATTGATCAAATTTTTCATGATTTGTGAGAAATATAGCACTTGACTATCTGCAAAATACATATAATTAAAAAGAGACCATCCTTTTTATTTTTTTAGAACAGGTTTTTAAAACAACATTATCGCAAAGATAGTAAGAGAGTTCTCATATACCTTATACCCAGTTTTTCCTATTACTAACATTTTAGTCCTCTTTTTTAATAAAAAAGTGAGGGAACATAATAGTTGAAATGACTGACCTTCAGTTTGGAAGCTACAGATTATTTACTTTAAAGAAAATTCACACCTATGTGTCAAAAAAGTGCATTTACTATGTGTTGTAAACATAGAAGAGTTTAATTAGAATCCAGAGCCTTCAGCATAAGAGATTAAGACAGAAGAGAAGACAGGAAGCCCAGTGTGCATCAAATTAACCTGAAGAGGGAATATATTAATTCTTTCTCTTATGTCAGAGACAGGGGAAAAAAAATCCATTGTGTTTGGTGCTTGATTCCAGAAAGAGAAAGGTCTACATTTGTAAGGTAATTAATGGAAAGGTCGAAGGCAGATATTTAGCAGTAAAAGAAAATGAAATAAGTGACTGTAACGGTTGTTGTTGTTATGTGCCATTGAGTTGGACCTGACCCATAGCAACCCCTCCTTGAGTTTCTGAGGTAGTATCACTACGGAAGTAGATTGCCCCATCTTCCTTCTGAGGAGTGGCTGGGGGGTTTGAACCACCAGCCTTCTGGTT
>NW_006921675.1:2503153-2504254 GCF_000298275.1 Orycteropus afer afer | reverse complement strand
ATAAGCTGTTGGTCTTGCAAAATTCTACCATGTGAGTTCCAGCATTATTTCTGTCACCAAGGCCAAATTTTCCAACTACCAGTGATTCTTCCTTGTTTCCAACTTTTGCATTCCAGTCACCAGTGATAATTAACACATCCTGATTGCATATTCGGTCAATTACAGACTGCAGAAGTGGATAAAAATCTTCAATTTCTTCATCTTTGGCTTTGGTGGTTGGTGCATAAATTTGAATAATTGTCGTATTAACAGGTCTTCCTTGTAGGCGTATGGGTATTATCCTATCACTGGCAGCCTTGTACTTTAGGACAGATATTGAAACATCCTTTATGATGATGAATAATATGCCATTTCTCTTCAAACTGTCATTCCTGGCATAGTAGATCATATGGCTGTCTGATTCAAAATGGCCAAAACCAGTCTATTTCAGGTTACTAATGCCTAGGATATCAATCTTTACATGTTCCATTTCATTTCAGATTACTAATGCCTAGGATATCAATCTTTACATGTTCCATTTCATTTTTGCCAACTCCCAATTTTCCTAGATTCATACTTCATACATTCCATCACTGACTCATAGTGACCCCCATTGGTTTTCCAAGGCAGTAAATCTCTATGGAAGTAGAGTACCTCCTCTTCCTTCCATGGAGTGGTTGGGGGGGGGTTGAACTGCAAGCTTCTGGTTACCAGTCAAATGCCTTAGGCATTGTGCTTTATGGATGGCAAAATAAGGCCATAATATGGTGATTAAGAACTTGGGTGTGGAAGTAATATTGAGGTAGTGCTTGAACAATTTCTCTCAGAAAGATCAGCACAAGGCCGGTCCTCATCAGATGGAGGTTAAAGATGTCACAAATGTCCAAACTATAGTGCTATTCCATCATTTCAGACATTATTTCCTCCTTCTCCTCCTTCCAGTAATTTCCCCAGACTTAGAGTTCTGTAATTTTGCTGTAACACTTCACAGAACTCACAGATACCCAAGGGATCGTCTCATATAGTAGTTGTGGAGGCTGGCAGGCTGGCGAGTCCCAGGTCTGTAAGTGGTCTGGAGGAGTCTCCCAATTCTCAGGGTTTGATGAACCTTGATCAGCAGAT
>NW_006921675.1:2499572-2502860 GCF_000298275.1 Orycteropus afer afer | reverse complement strand
TTGAACTGCCAGCCTTCTGGTTAGCAGTCAAGTGCTTTAGGCACTACGCTACCAGAGCTCCTTCAAAGAAACTAAGGGTGGTGATTTGAATTATACCCTCCAGCAAGGCAGGACTCAAGATACATTCTACCTGTGTTGCTCCAACACAAATAACCCAAGTGAATGGATTTAACAATCAGCAGCTCAAGACAAAACCCACCACAGAGCCGACTGCCAGTCTTTATAGGGAACGACCACTACCAGCTGCCCAGCCAACTTGACACCCAACCTTATTTACCACATCATCCCAAACAGGCATGGATAATAGGATTTATAATACATCACAGAATGGAGGACAATGGCTAGAAGGACCACATCAAGCAATTCACCACAGGTAGGTTTAAATACTTCCTCTGGGATTTACTAGCTGTGTAATCTTGAGAAACTGTGCAACTATTCTAAGCTTCAATTTCCTATGTGTTAAATAAGGAAATACCACTTATTTCATGGGGTTTTCATTAGGATGACATAATGTTCCACACATAGTAACAACACTTATTTCATGGGGTTTTCATTAGGATGACATAATGTTCCACACATAGTAACAATTAATAAATGATCAGTATTATCATTATTATATTAAGAGAAAGACCATATCAAACTCTACCAATTCTAACATTATGTAGGTTAAGACCGTGAATTGAAATTCAGCTTGCTCATTGTGGTATAGTGAATTACTTAATATGGCTTTTCTAGCCTTTGTCTTTGTGACTCCCACCAGATGACCAGGTGAAAGTATGCAAATGTGAGGTGCTTGTGGCCCACCAAGGGGATTGGACAGCTTGCTAATAAAGGCACATGGCACTCTTGAGGGGGTGGGACCATACAAGTAAGGTATATGGAACCTTAATATTGGGATAGTCAGTTTTACCATTCTGCTAGGCTTAAAATGAACCATCTAAGAGGTAGAAAGCAGGGAGGATCTTACTCCTATTGAGAAAACAGCCAGGAGTGGAGTGCATCCTTGGGCCCAAGATCCCTGTGCTTAGACAGTAGAAGCAAAGGCAGCAGAACAAAGAGAACAGCATGAGACAGAGTAGTGGGCTTCCTGGCCCAAGAAGTGAGAAAACTGATTACAGGAGGCTTGTTGGTGGAGTGGGGTGCCTCTTTGGGTACCTAGCATCAAAGCTGTAAGGGCTTTATAATATTGGTCTGAGCCAGATAGAAGCATGTCTGTGGCAGGGCCAAGAAGAAGCTATCCTGATTTAAGAACCGTATCCTGACTTTTTTCTGGTTCTGAATTGTAACCTGTTGCTTCCCTAATAATCCCCATAATCATGAGTATTGTCTTTGAGTTCTGTGTGGCCACTGCAGTGAATTATTAAATCCAGCAGGGAAGTAGAAAGTGCAATGGGAGCGACAGTTGGTGTTAGATTTAGTAAAAAGGTTTGAGGATGGCAACATGTCTGAACTTCACCTGATAGGAATCAGCCTTTTGCTGATTCTGCTGATGGTGATTCTGTTTCCTGCTTGTGAAGCTGGAAGAGGTCAGAGGATGCTGCTCCTGTGTCCTTTTTGCACATGTATACTCATGGAATCTACAAGTTGGATAACCAGAACTTGACACTAAAAATACAGTAAAAATGAAATAGATATTAAATGATTCCCTTAGTATTAATTTTAACCTCTTCTATCTGGCAGAAAGGAGTTCCTGGGTAGTGTTACATTTAAGTGCTTGGCTGCTAACTGAAAAGATGGTGGTTTGAGTCCACCCAGAGGTGCACTGGATGGAAAGCCTGGTGATCTACTTCTGAAAAATCAGTCATTGAGAACTCTGTAGAGCGCAGTTTCACTCTGACACACATGGGGTTGCCATGGATTGGAACAGACTCAATGGCAAGTGGGGTAAGATAATGTAAAGTACCTGGCTGAATTTGTTTATGTTAAAATAACTACCAAAAACATTAAATATTATCTCTATAGTCTTGAAGAGAAAATGTTTACTTGTTTCTTTTGTATACCCAGTTCCTCTGTTGGTGATAGCTTAGATGGGTGGGAAAGCAAACGGAGAGATGCCTATCATAGAAGGTAACTGATTCTACACTTTTAAGGATGCTTTATATCACTACTTGGCTACTTAATGTGTGGTGAAGCCTAAGTTTAATACCTATTTCAAATGTGTATATGTGTCCATCCCAGTTTCTGGTTATGAATCTATATGCTAACATAGGCCTATGTGTCACTAACAGAGATCAGAGCAATTATACATAACCTAACTCCTTAGCCAGTCGACATTAATATCAAGTAACATAAAACACTGGACAGATGTGTCAAGTGCCTTGTTATCTGTACAGTGTTTTCATGTACATTTCCTTACTTTCCCTTTGTAACAATCAGCAAGTACAAAAATTATACTATATCATAACGTAGATACAAAAAAGCAAACCACCAAGATGTTAAACTAAGCTAAATTAACTGATGGCAAGCAAGAATTTAGAACTTACATCTCTAGATCCATTGTCCGACCCCTTGTATACTGTATACTCCACCATGATGTCGTCTATACAAGATACAGCAAGAAGTATAGGCTCAGACCATGTATCTGGTCATTTTTGTAGGCTAAGAAGAATCAGAATCCAAGAGGATCGTTCCAGCTCCTCTCTCAAGAATTTTTCTTCTTACAGACAACTAAGGTAAATACTATTGTGGTAGTTAAGTTTGTGTGTCAACTTGGCTGGGCCTGGTTGAGTGGCTGGGCAGCTGGATGTAGTATTCCCCACGAAGAGACTGGTGATCATCTCCATGGCAGATTCTACTGTGAGCAGCTGAGTGATGTGCCTTAGAGATGTGATCTGCTTCCTGTATATAAGGAGAAGCCTTGGAGATAGTCTCTAGCTTATGGCACGCTTGAACCCTGCATGTAGCTGAGTCATTGTTCAGTAGCCTGCCATGCTGTGCTGACATTGGGACTTTCAACGGACTTGAATTAATGGCCTGCCGTGTAGTTTGGTAACATCGGGACTGTGCCATTTTACTTGTCAACCTTGGGATTGTCAGCTTCAGCAGCCAGCAGCTGTCTGAGTGAAGAAACACCTCTAGCTTCGTGGCAGAGCTAAAACCCAAGGTTGAGGTGTTTTCACCCAGCCCCTATAGCCTGGCACTTTGAACTCAGACTTAAAGCCTCCGAATTGTAAGAATAAACTCCTGTTTGTTAAATGCAAAAAACACACTGCCGTCAAGTTGGATCTGACTCATAGCAACCCCTCCTTGGGTTTCCAAGGCAGTATCATTACAGAAGTAGATTGCCCA
>NW_006921675.1:2497521-2499472 GCF_000298275.1 Orycteropus afer afer | reverse complement strand
TAGGAATCAATTCCATGGCAATGGGTTTTGGAAGATGACAATCCTATAGATACAATAGGGTCCTTCTGTATGCAGTTCCCTTTTTCCTGTCTTCAGCTTTTTTTTTTTTTTTTTCACATGATCTGGGGCATTTCTTCTGAACTTGTTAGTTTCCAAGAATGACCCTCTTTCGATACAACTGAAAATTATATTTGCTCTCACTATCTCAGAAATCAACATTGGGAATTATACTTGAGTAAATATGCTTCTAATCAACATGTTATACAAACATGTTATACAAAGCAGTTATCTCTTAGAAATAAATGATTACTATAAAGGCACAATGATAAGGCTGAATTATTTTCATCTCATTCATTTTAGTTAAAATACAAAAATAGTTACCAAAGAATGTATTTCAATTTAGGAAGCCAGCTTAATCCATGCATGGTACAAACAGTTTGTGCTCAACTATTAACATAAAGGTTGGTGGTTCTATCTGACCAGTGGCATTACGGAAGAAATGCTTATGGTAAAAATTACAGCCTATGGAACAATTCTATTCTGTAACACATGGAGTAGCGATGAGTCAGAACTAACCTGTGGGCAACAGGTTTTTGTTTTGGTTACCAGATTTAGGAGTTTCCACTGTTTCCATTTAGTAAATACTTTGCAAATTAGTAAGATAATGTTACAAAATACTACTGATTTTGTGGCTTTTAAATTAAATCAAATTTTCCACTCATTGTTTAGAAAAATTTTTCCAAATACATAAATAAAAGTCTCTTCAGAGTGCAAATTACATTCCAGTCACAATGTAATTTCCTTCACATATCTGCCAGAGTTAATAATTCAAAAACTATTTCAGAAAAATACTAACACAAAACAAGCAAAAAAAAAATTGCCAGTAAACCAGGATATAATATCTCCAGGCATCTCTTGCAAAGAGTAAATGCTGCATAAATTAATCTATGGAGACAAAAAAGACTGTAATTTGTGGAAAAAAAAAAAAAATACAGAATTCTCTATTTTGATGCTCAGCAGATGCTTATATTTAAAATAATTTATTGCTGTGAAATAGTCATTTCCAAATGTTTCTTATCACTCTAAACAGAAACTTAGTACCCCTTAAGCAATAATTCCCCAGCCCCTCAAACCAAACCAAACTCGCTGGCGTCAAGTTGGATCCGACTCATAGCGACCCCTCCTTGGGTTTCTGAGACAGCATCACTACGGAAGTTCATTGCCCAATCTTCCATCTGAGGAATGGCTGGTGGATTTGAACCGCCAGCTTTCTGGTTAGCAGTCCAATGCCTTAGGCACTGCTCCACCAGAGTCTTTATGCATTTTTCTATTCTAGATATTTCATATAAGTGATATATATATATATATATATATATATATATACTCAGCATAATGTTTTCAAAGTTCATCAGTTTATAGCATGTACCAAGACTTCATTTCCCTTTGTGGCTGAGTCATATTCCATTATAAGGATATATTACATTTTGTTTATCCATTAATTGTAGTGTGTGTTTTTATTTGTTTTACTATTATAAAAATACATGTAACAAAAAATTGTACAAGTCAACCATTTTTACATGTACAATTCAGTGACACTGGTTATGTTCATCACATGCAACCTTACCACTATCCATTTCCAAATTATTTACTCCCAGCCATTAACAGAAACTCAATGTCCCTGAGCTAAAATAAAACTACCCTTTCCCCTCTCCTTCCCATTCCTGCTAACCACTTATAAACTTTACTCTCTATAATTTATTTATTTCATGTTGTTGTTGTTGTTATGTGCCATCGAGTCATATCCCACTAACAGCGACCCCTCCCTTGGGTTTCCAAGGCAGTATCTCTAAGGAAGTAGATTGTTCAACCTTCCTTCTGAGGAATGGCTGGTGGGTTTGAACTGCCAGCCTTCTGGTTAGCAGCCAAGGGCCTTAGACACTATGCTACCAGA
>NW_006921675.1:2487529-2490576 GCF_000298275.1 Orycteropus afer afer | reverse complement strand
CCTATAGCCTGGCACTTTGAACTCAGACTTAAAGCCTCCGAATTGTAAGAATAAACTCCTGTTTGTTAAATGCAAAAAACACACTGCTGTCAAGTTGGATCTGACTCATAGCAACCCCTCCTTGGGTTTCCAAGGCAGTATCATTACAGAAGTAGATTGCCCAACCTTCCTTCTGAGGAGTGGCTGGGGGGTTTGACTCGCCAGCCTTCTGGTTAGCAGTCAAATATCTTAGGCACTACACCACCAGAGCTCCTCCTATTTGTTAAAGCCATTCCATTTGTGGTATATTCTTGTTGGAGTGGAACTAGGTAACCAAAATAAATTTAAATTAAAAAACACAAATTGAAGACACAATATTGCCTTATCACTAGTAACAGACATTATTCTCCAGGTGGATACACAGGTAGACAAGCAAGATGATCAGGTATGGTTGGACGAGTGAGAATATACCTCTGACCATATATAAGTTTGGTAGAGAATATTTCTACATATGTATTTTGTATGTATTATAAATATGTCCATATATATAATAGAGATAACAGAGGCAAAGTTATGATAACTTCTTACCAACAACCAAACTCCTTGAGAGAGTGAGTCACTGGACCTGCAGGCTCAGGACCATGGTCACAAGAGAGACATCAGCTCAACTGGCATAACACAGTACACAAAGAAATCGTTACATCCTACTTTGATGAATAGTGACTGGGGTCTTAAAAAGCGTGTGAGTGGCCATCTAAGATGCAACTATCAAAGAAAATCAATGACATGGAAAAAAATTAGTCCAAGTGACTAATGGACCATGTGAATCTCCTCCTACATGATCCTGAGACCAGAATAACTAGATGATGCCAAACTACCACTGACAACCTCAGACAAAGAATAAAATCAGAAGTCCTGGCTAGAGTGGTAGAAAAAGGTAGAATAGAACTCAAAATCACTTACACATGAGAGATTAGAAGGGCAGCATTTGCACAGGGAGAAAGCTCAGAAGGCAGGAATGCACAGGAAAGAAGGACACAGGGAAACAGTAACACAGGGAGGAAATGGGGAAAGAGTCGTTGCATTGTGGAGATTTCAATCAATGTCGCAAAAAAAAACAAACAAACAAAAAAAAAACCCTGTATGAACTGTTGAATGGAAAATAATGTATTTGCTCTGTAAACTTTCACCCAAATCACAATAAAAAGTTGAAAAAAGAAAAGAAAATGTAATAAAAAGCATTCAGATGAAGGAAAAAAAAAATCCTTCCATTGGGAGGAGTGAAGCAAAGTCAATAGAAAAACAAAGGAATGGGCCAAGTAAGATAAATTTTAGTGTGTTCTCTGCTCTAACCACAACACTAACCAGTTTTTATTTGTTTAAAAAGATGTGTAACATCTAGCTTTGAGTTGGTAATGAAGAAAAAATTCATTAATAATGTTCTGAAAGCATTTCATTATATTAGAAACAATCTAATTTTATTTCTCTAAAGTTATTTTCAAAGCCAAAACAGACTATGTAATGAAGCAAATAAGAGAATGAAGTACTGCAGAGTGGTAATTAAAATGAAGGCTCTGGGCATAGTTAATAACTATGAAAGAAGAAAGTTAAAAAGCAATGTTATTTTTAAAAGTCAAGACCAGTAATTATTGTTTCTTAACATATTAAATAAGAATATTTTCATAGCAAGGTTAAGATAGTATCAAGTTGTCCTCTCCACTCCTCTGGCATAGAACAATCTGTGGCAAGTTGCACAGGACACACAATAGCTCAGGCCCACACAGGCTACCAAAGCTTTGGGAAATCAATTTCCCTGTGGGTATTCTGAAAATTTAAGTGTGAAAACTTAATGGAGAAAAGATAACAAGATACACAGTTTTATATAGACTGTTCTCCTGTTAAAGGCAGATTATTACTTTACAGATAAATAAGAGGAAAGCTTATTTTGGTAAGTAAAGCAACAACTGACTTACTTTAAATGCATTAAACTTTTGTTCTTTGTGTAGAAGCTTCTACTGAATGTTTTAAAGTCATTAAAAAAAAAAAAAGATAGAAATTCTACAAATCCGGTAGGAATCAACAAACAACTGTGGGGCATTTCCCCTACTGAGGGTCTTTCAGAAAGTATTCTGTCATCTCTAAGTATCCTAGATGGTCTCTAGAAATTCCTATCTCAGTTGTAAGAAATATGCACGTTATATAGAGAAACGTTGGTAATATTTTCTGCTGCCAAAAGGCCACAGAAGAAAGGCACAAGATAAATGACACACATCACTAAAGCATATAATGTGATAAAAACTCACTCCAAGGCTATATAGGGAAGAAGAGTTAAGTTACAAGGGGATACAGATCCTGCCAATTCTATATAAATGCACACAGACATTATTTCCTCAAGTATCTTCACAGTTTTTCCATAAGTTTATAGCTTGATCCACAGGTCTCAGAAACACTTTTAACTATGAAGTTAACAATAATACATTGACAAAATTAAGGCTGAGTTTCAGAAAGATCCTCTATTATGATTTTACAAAATAAGACATATTAGGCTCTTGTCCCTAAAAACCAAAACACATGGACAGATATGACAACTACTTTTAAAAAAACAGAAAAGACGAAAAATAAAGGAGAAGAGAATGGAGAAGAAAAAGTTGGAGAAAAAAAAAATCGGGCAAGTATGGAGGAAAACAAGGAGGGAAAGATGGGAGATGGAAGAAGTAGAAAAAAGGGAGAGTAAAAGGAAGCCTGCAAATGGTTAGCCATGTCTTAATTAACTAAAAAAGATGAAATAGATGACAAACACAAAAGGGAAAGACTGGTGATAAGCAACAGCTTCTGTGCATGATTTTCTTCTTCTGGGTAATACTGGTACTTATGGCAGTTATCAGTCACTGATGTTTTATTTTTTTACTTTTTCTAAAAAATGTGGTAAAAATATATGTAACATTCCCAATTTCAACAGTACTATAGGAGCTCTGGTAGCATAGTGGCTAAAAGCACTTGACTGCTAACCAGAAGGCTGGCGGTTCAAACCCACCAGCCACTCCTTGGAAGGAAGGTTAGGCAATCCT
>NW_006921675.1:2484403-2487224 GCF_000298275.1 Orycteropus afer afer | reverse complement strand
CTATGCTACCAGAGCTCCTGCAATGATAGACCAATGAATACAGAGTATAGAAAGAAAAAAAAAAAAAAAAAACACCCAGTACATTTATGACCAAATAATTTTCAGAAAGGGTGCCATTTCCAAAGCATTTGGCTATATATCTTACTGAAGTATTTTTAGTGGCTGCTCTAGAGATTACATCATTTTCAACCTCCTCATATGCATGCAAAAACTGCATAATGAATAAGTTAGACTGTATTAAGAATTGATGCTTTTGAATTATGGTGTTGGTGAAGATATTGATTATACCATACACTTCTAGAACAACAAATCTGTCTTGAAAGAAGTACAGACAGAATGTTTATTGGAAGTGAGGATGGCAAGACTGCACATCTTGGACTTTAGACATGTTATCAAGAAGGACCAGTTCCTTGAGAAGGACATGATGTTTGTGAAAGTAGAGGGTCAGCGAAAAAGAGGAGACCCTCAACGAGGAGATGGACTGACTTGGTGGGGGCCACAATGGGCTCAAACAGCAATGACTATGAGGATGGTGCAGGACTCGGTAGTGTTTACTTCTGTTGAACCTAATGTCACTATGAGTCAGAACCAACTCCAAGGCACCTAACAACAACTAGGGTTATAAATATATATATAAACAGTTTATTAGTTTCAACATTTTACTATTTCATTTGGAATGTAGAAACCTAAAACCTTTTAGGTCCCTATACTCTCATCACAGTTGTCTTAAAAATTGCCTTTATGTATAATGGGAACACATCAGACAATGTTACAATTCTTGCTTTCGATATAAAATAAAACAGAAGATGACTAGTCTATTATATTTACCCTACGTTTATTCTAGAATCCTTGGTGGTGCAGTGGTGAAAACACTTGGCTGATTAATAAAAGGTCAGTGGTTTGAACCCACCAGCCACATCATGGAAGAAAGATGTGGTAGTCTGCTTCCACAAGGTTTTAGCTCTTTACAAACTTATGGGGCAGATCTACTCTGTCTTTACAGAGTCATTATGAGTCAGAATTGACTCAGTGGCAACAGATTTGGATTTTGGTATGTTTACTCTTTCATTTGTACTTTCTTCATTTCTGATGATCCCAGTTTCTTTTTGTCACCACTTCCTTTCTATCTGAAGAACTTCTTTTAAGCCAATCTTTTACAGCAAGTTGGTGGCAACAAATTCTCTTAGTTTTCCTTCATCTGAAAATATCTTTATTTTACCTCATTACTAAAGGGTATTTTCACTGGATGAAGAATTCTGGGTAGACACTTTTCTTTCAGAACTTTAAAAACATTTTACCATTCCCTTCTGACTTCCAAGAACTCTGGTGGTGTGGTGCCTAAGGCATTTGACTGCTAACCAGAAGGCTGGCGGTTCAAACCCATCAGCCACTCCTCAGAAAGAAGGTTGGGCAATCTACTTCCATAATGATACTTCCTCACAAACCCAAGGAGAGGTCGCTATGAGTTGGATCCATGGTTTCTGATGATATATCCACTATCATTCAACTCATACCTGTATAGGTAAAGCATTATTAAGACAAGGAAGAAAAGACAAAAAAGAATGTCAGAAGAGACCCTGAAACTTCCTCTTGAATGAAGAGTAGCTAAAGCAAATGGAAACTATGAAATAAAAGAGCTGAACAGAAGACTTCAAATGGCAGCTCAAGAAGGCAAAGTAAAGTATTATAATGAAATGTGTAAAGATCTGGAATTAGAAAACCAAAAGAGAAGAACAAGCTCAGCATTTTTCAAGCTGAAAGAATTGGTAAAAACTCAAGCCTTGAGCTGCAATACTAAGGATTCTATAGGCAAAATATTGAATGATACAGGAAGCATCAGAAGAAAATGGAAGGAATACACAGAATCACTGCACCGAAAAGAACTGGTCAATGTTCAAACATTTCAGGAGATAGCATAGGATCAAGACCTGATTGTATTGAAGGAAGAAGTCCAAGTTGCAGTGAAGAACTAGCAAGAAACAAGACTTCAGGAATTGATAGAATACCCACTGAGATATTTCAACAAACAGATGCAGAGCTGGAGGTGCTCAGTCATTTATGCCAAGAAATGTGGAAGACAGCTATCTCGCCAACCAACTGAAGGAGATCAGTATTTGTGCTGTTTCAAAGAAAGGTGATCCAACAGGATGTGGAAATTATCGAACAATATTATTAATGTCACACACAAGTAAATTTTTGCTGAAGATAATACAGAAATGGTTGCAGCAATAAATATAATGACAAAGGAACTGCCAGAACATCAAGCTGGATTCAGAAGAGGGTATAGAATGAGGGATATCACTGCTGATGTCAAATAGATCTTGGCTGAAAGCAAAGAATACCAGAAAGATGTTTGCCTGTGTTTTATTAACTATCCAAAGGCATTCCACTGTGTGGACCACCAATTATGGATAACATTGCAAAGAATGGGAATTCCAGAACACTTAATTGAGCTAATGAGGAACTTTTGCATAGACCAAGAAGCAGTCATTTGAATAGAACTAAGTGCATACTGCATGGTTTAAAATCAGGAAAGGTGTGTATCACGGTTTTATCATTTCACCACACTTATTCAATCTGTATGCTGAGCAAATAATCCAAGAAGCTGAACTATAATGAAGAAAGAACAGTGTGGTATTAGGATTGGAGGAAGACTCCTTGACAACCTGCGATATGCAGATAACAAACCCTGCTTGCTGTAAGTGAAGACTTGAAGATCAGAGACTACAACCCTCAGTGTGTCTTCAAAATGACATCTTTGCTACTCAACACTTTAAAGAGATCCTTTGAAGCAGATTTTCCCAGTGCATTACAATGTCTG
>NW_006921675.1:2481788-2484043 GCF_000298275.1 Orycteropus afer afer | reverse complement strand
CTTCCTTCCAAGGAGTGGCTGGTGGGTTTGAACCGCCAGCCGTCTGGTTAGCAGGCAAGTGTCTTAGCCACTATGCTACCAGAGCTCCCATATGAGAAAATAGGCATGGTTATGTTCCAGTAGAATTTTATCTACAAAAATAAGTGGGATTTTGAATTGTAAATGTGGAGACAGTTGTGCTGGCAAATGTTTTTGTGTGTATATTTTCATCATAGTAATGAAGAGTTCTGGCAAGATGGCAGACTGTGCAGACAACCTACACATACCCTCTGCAACAAAACAATGAGAAACCATTTGAAACCAATACAGAAGACGATCCTAGAACCCTGAGCTTTAAAGGGAAGAATAAAGAAGTGGATTAAGAACCTGTGATACGCAGATGACACAACTGTTCTTGCTGAAAGTGAAGATGATTTGAAGCACTTACTGATGAAGATTAAAGACTGCAGTCTACAGTATGGATTAAACCTCAAGATAAAGAAAACGAAAATCCTCACAACTGAACCAATAGCAGACTCACAATGAATGGAGAAAAGATTGATGTTGTTAAAGATTTCTTATTACTTGGTTCCATAATAAACACCAATAGAAGAGCAGTCAAGAAATCAGATAATGTACTGTACTAGGCAATTCTGCTGTAAAAGACCTCTTTCAAGTGCTGAAGAGCAAAGATGTTTCTTTGAAGACTAAGGTGTACCTAACCCAAGCCATGGTATTTTCAATCACCTGATATAAGTGTGAAAGCTGGACAATGAATAAGGAAGACAGAAGAGTTGATGCTTTTGAGTTGTGGTGTTGGTGAAGAATATTAAAGTACCATGGACTGCCAGAAGAACTGACAAATGTGTCCTGGAAGAAGCACAGCCGAATGTTGCTTAGAAGCAAGAATGGGCCAGACTTTGTCTCACCTACTTTGGTCATGTTGTCACAAGGGACCATTTCCTGGAGAAGGGTATCATGCTTGGTAAAGTAGAGGGTCAATGGAAAAGAGGAAGGGCCTCAACAAGATGGATTAACACAGTGGCTACAATGATGGGCTGAGATACAGCAAGGATTATGAGGCTGGCACAGGTCTGGGCAGAATATCATTCTGTTGTATATAGGGTTGCTATAAGTCAGAGCTGACTCGATGGCACCTAACAAGAAAAACAGTATTAGAACCTGAATGAAACAGTGAGTAAGGAGACAAACAGAGCTGTGGACTGCTTGTCTAGAGGGCAAAGCCATTTTGAATATTTATTAATAGCAAGCTAAGAACTGGCTCTGCTCACCAAGGTTGCATGGGCAAGGACAGCATGGGTACCTGACCACCAGAAGGGAGAAAAGTGAGGAAGAGGACAGGCAGACTTGTGGACTGCCAGCAGTTGTCCCAAGGGTGCAGCCATTTTTGATTTTTGCAAGTGGCTTGCCCTGCAATTTTAAGTATGTGCAGGTGGCATTCTCACTTGGGACTGTGACCTGGGAGTGGGCTCCACCTGCTAAGGACAGCACAGGCAACTGCCCTGGAGACTGACGACTGGAGATGTGCAATATTCTCCTTGTTGTTCATGTGCCTCAAGCCATCTTGGTGAACAGGGGGTGGCCATTCTCCAATCTCCACCCACCTTCTTGACCTGCATGAGTTTTATCCAGGTCTGTGCCCTGGCAGAGCCTGAGTGCCATGCCCTACCCCCCACAGTTTTGTTTTTATTCTTTTTATCTTCCTCCTTTCTCCCCCCACCCTTTTTTTAAAATCTTTCCCATCCCTAGTTATGGAGTTTGTTTGTTTTTTTTCCCTCTTCCCTTTTCCTGGTTCCCTTTTTTCTTTCTTTTGGTTCTTCCTATCTCTTGTTTTTTCTTTTACAATTTTCCTTATTCTTTTATTTTAAATTCATAACAACCCCTTCTTGAGTTTATGAGGCAGTATCTCTGTGGAAGGAGCTCTGGTGACATAGTGCCTAAGGCATTTGACTACTAACAAGAAGGCTGGTGGTTCAAACCCACCAGTCACTCCTTAGAAGGAAGGTTGGGCAATCTACTTCCGAAGTGATACTGCCTGGGAAACCCAAGGAGGGGTCGCTATGAGTCGGATCCGACTCCACAGTAGTGGGTTATCTCTATGGAAGTAGACTAGACTGTCCAGTCTTCCTTCCGAGGAGTGGCTGGTGGGTTTGGACTGTCAGCCTTCTGGTTAGCAGTCAAAATGTTTTAGGCACTACACCACCAGAGCTTTCTCCTTTTTAAATATATGTTGAAAAATTTTCTCCTCATTTATT
>NW_006921675.1:2479915-2480878 GCF_000298275.1 Orycteropus afer afer | reverse complement strand
AACCTTGGGGCTTCTCAGCCTCAGCAGCCAGCAGCTGTTTGACTGAAGAAAAGCCTCTAGCTCCAGTGGGCTGGCAGCAGAGCTGGACCCCCAAAGTTGAGGGGATTTCACCCAGCCCCTAGAGCCTGCCAGTTTGAATTTAGACTTAAAGCCTCCATATTGTAAGAATAAACTCTTGCTTGCTAAGGCCATCCCATTTGCGGTATCTTTCTTGTCAAAGCAGCACTAGTTAACCAGAACACTCCCTGATAAGGAACTAAAAAGATTTATATTTGGGTAACTTCAACAGATTGAGGAAATAGATCAAGGAAAACACTGACAAAATGAAGGAAAAGACAGAAAAACTCTAGAAAAATTTAGGAACACAATACAAGAACAAACTGACAAAATAAAGAAAAAATTAAAAATGATACAAAAACAACAAACAGAAATCCACAAGATTAATACTAAGATTTCATAAATAGCTAACACATTGAATGGCCAAAGGAGTAGAATTGAATCAAAGGAGGACAGAATTAATGAGACTGGAGACAAATACCTCAATGCCACTTTGTTAAGGGATCAGTCAGACAAAAGATCGAAACATAATGAAGAAACCCTAAGATTCATGTGGGATACCATCAAGAATAACCTACATGTAACTGGAATTCCAGAACAGGAAGAGACAGATAAACCACAAAGAAAAAGTTGAAATATTTGCTGGAAAAGAATTTCCCTAATAGGATAAAATATGAAAATATATCCATTCAAGAAGGTCAATGAACCCCAAACAGTATATACCCCAAAAGAAAAACACAAAGATATATCATCATCAAACTCACCAAAGCCAAAGACAAAGAAACAATCCTGAAAGCAGCATGGGAAAAATGAAAAGTTACCTATAAAGGACAACCAATAAGACTAAACTCTGATTTTCTGTCCGAAACCACATAGGCAAGAAGGCAATTGGACGCCATATATAAA
>NW_006921675.1:2474612-2475604 GCF_000298275.1 Orycteropus afer afer | reverse complement strand
GTAGGGTAACAAGGGAACGTGTTCAGTGCAGATCAGTGAGTAAGCACAAGCCCGCCTTGTTTCAGTGCCTATGCTTAAACTGCCCCCTGGCTGAACACTATCTATCTATCAAATATGAGGGTGAAATTAGGAGATTTCCAGACAAGCAGAAATTAAGTCAATTTTTAAAAATGACACCAACTTTACAAAACATGCTAAAGGGAGTCCTTTAAGGCAGAGAACCAACAACAGCAAACAACAACTGAGGATTAACACATATAATGACATAAGCCAGAAACAAACCCAGTTATAACAATATCCAAAGTAAAATGAGCTTAAAAGACTATAAACAGGGACCCAGAGACATCAATTGGTAAATGAGGACAACTACAAACCAAAAAGAGGAATTAATAGTGTAGTTACAGAACTTATAAACAGTGAGGAAGTTAAGACAATTGTGAGATAGAGCACACTGTTTTAAACTTGGGAATAATATTATAAATTACAGGGATACCTCAAAGAAAAAGAATAAAACCTTTGCATCAAAATAAAAGGAGGACAAGTACAAATACTTAGCAAACTAAAGCAATAACAATGAAGATGATGATAACATGACTCATAAACAAAATGAGCTCAGCATAGAATATTATATACAAGAAATCAAACACCATAAAAAAAGACATCAATAAATTCATACTTTCGATAATTGCATTGAATGAAATGGATTAAATGCACCACTCAAGAGACAGAGAGTTGAGACTGGATAAGAAAACATGACTCACCAATATGCTGTCTATAAGTGACTCACCTTAGACACAAAGACAAATATAGATTAAAAATCAAAGATTGGAAAAAGACATACCACGCAAATGGCAACCAAAAGAGATCAGGAGTGGCAATACTAATTTCTGACAAAAAAGACTTTAAGATAAAAACAACCGTAAGAGACAAGGAAGGACATTATATAATGATTAAAGGATCACTTAATAAAGAGGATATGCCATAATAAATAT
>NW_006921675.1:2472346-2473763 GCF_000298275.1 Orycteropus afer afer | reverse complement strand
AAAAAAAAAAAAGAAATCAACAAGACTAGAAGTTGGTTCTTTGAAAAGATTAATAAAATCGACAAACCACTGGCAAATTTAACAAAAGAAGAGAAGATACAAATAACATGAATAAGAAATGGAACAGGTGATGTCTCAAGAGAATCAACAGAATTAAAAAGAATAATACCAGGAAACTATGAAGACCTGTACTCCAATAAATTTGATAACCTAGAAGAAATGGTCAGATTTCTAGAAACACACCACTTACCAAAACTAACAGAGACAGGTAGAAAACTTGAACAGAGCCATAACAAAAGAAGAAACTCAACATGTCATAAAAAAAATTTACCCATGAAAAAAGGTGCAGCCCCAGAGGGTTTCACTAGAGAATTCTACCAATCATTCAGAGAAGAGCTGACACCAACCCTACCCAAACTATTCCAGAACACAGAAAAGGGTGGAATCCTCCCAATTTCATTTTATGAAGCAAACATAACCTTGATACCAAAACCAGGCAAAGACACCACTAGAAAGGAAAACTACAGAATGATATCCCTCATTAATAATGCATACAAATGCAAAAATCTTCAACAAAATCCTAGCCAATAGACTTCAACAATATATATAAAAAATTAATACATCATGACCAAGTGGGGTTTACACCAGGTACACAAGGATGGTCCAACATTAAAAAAAACAATAAATGTAAGTAAAATAAAGGATCATGTAAGTAAAATAAAGGATAAGAACCACATGGTTATATCAATAGATGCAGAAAAGGCATTTGGTAAAATCCAACAACTGTGCTTGATAAAAACTCTCAGACAAAATAGGAATAGAAGGGAAATTCCTCAACATAATAAAATATGTTGTTGTTGTTGTTGGGTGCCGTCAAGTTGTTTCCGACTCATAGTGACCCCATGCACAGTAGAATGAAACACTGCCCAATCCCGCACCAGCTCCACGATCCCTGCTATATTTGAGCCCAGCATCACAGCCACCAATATATCTCAATCCATCTCCTTGAAGATCTTCCCCTCTTTTGTTGACCCTCCATCCTACCAAGCATGACATCCTTCTCCAGGGAATGGTCCCTTCTGACAACATGACCAAAGTAGGTGAGACCAAGTCTGTCCATTCTTACTTCCAAGGAGCATTTTGGCTGCATTTTCTCCAAGACAGATGTTAGTTTTTTTTTTAGCAGTCCATGGTTGTTGTTGTTGTTGTTGTTGTTAAGTGCCATCGAGTCGTTTCCGACTCATAGCGACCCCATGCACAGCAGAACGAAACGCTGCCCAATCCCACACCAGCCCCATAATCCCTGCTATACTTGAAACCATGATCACAGTCACCGTGTCAATCCATCTCGTTGTAGGCCTCCCCCTCTTTCGTCAACCCTCCACCCTACCAAGCATGACATCCTTCTCCAGGGAAT
>NW_006921675.1:2466610-2469387 GCF_000298275.1 Orycteropus afer afer | reverse complement strand
TTTGTGTTGTTGAAAAACGGTGTTTACAATGAAAAAGTCATTGGTCTTGCAAAATTCTACCATGTGAGTTCCAGCATTATTTTTGTCACCAAGGCCAAATTTTCCAACTACCAGTAATTCTTCGTTGTTTTCCAACTTTTGTATTCCAGTCACCAGTGATAATTAACATATCCTGATCGCATGTTCGGTCAATTTCTGACTGTAGAAGTTGATAAAAATCTTCAATTTCCTCATCTTTGGCTTTGGTGGTTGGTGCATGAATTTGAATAATAGTATTAATAATAGTATTAATGGGTCTTCCTTGTAGACGTATGGATATTATCCTATCACTGACAGCATTGTATTTCAGGACAGATCCTGATACATGGTTTGTGATGATGAATGCCACGCATTCCTCTTCAAACTGTCATTCCCGGCATAGTAGACCATATGGTTGTCTGATTCAAAATGGCCAAAACCAGTCCATTTCAGCTCACTATTGCTGAGGATATCAATCTGTACGCATTCCATTTCATTTTTGACAACTTCCAATTGTCCTAGATTCATACTTCATACATTCCATGTTCTGATTATTAATGGATGTTTGCAGCTGTCTCCTCAATTTGAGTGGTGCCATGTCAGCAAATGGAGGTCTTGAAAGCTTTATCTTATCCACATGAGTAAGGCTTGTTTTGCTCTGATGATGCAGCTCTTCTTTTCCAGTCCTATTTTGAGAGCCTGCAATCCTCTCCAGAGTATTCGTAAAGTTGCATGATAGTATATCAGACAGTGTTTCTTTCCTATTCATAAGGTTTTCCCTGGCCAATTCTTTAAGAAGTGGTTGGCCTCATCCTTCTTTCTAGTCTGTTTCAGTCTGCAAGCTGGGCTGATACCTGTGCACCATGTGCACGTGACTTGATTTGAAACACCAGTGGCACAGCCCCAAGACTCACAGCAACATGTCACCACAGTAGGACAAACCGATAAACAAGTTTGTCTCCCTTAGCTGTTCAAAATCTCTCCAGCCACCCTTCCCTGGATCCCTGCAGCTGACTCCTCGCTCTGTCCCTGTCCCCAGGCCTTTTCCTCTCCTTTCTCCTGCTTTCCCGCCTTGCCACTTTGGGGCTTGGCCTGGGTTCCCTCTTCTCACCTGGATCCCTGTGGCTGACTCCTTGCTCTGTTCCGGTCCCCACGCCTTTTCCTCTCCTTTCTCCCCCTTTCCCGCCCTGCCGTCTGGGGGCATGGCCTGGGTTCCCTCTCATCACCTGGATCCCTGCGGCTGACTCCGCGCTCTGTCCCGGTCCCTGGGCCTTTTCTCTCCTTTCTCTTGCTTTTCCGCCCAGCTGCTTTGGGGCATGGCCTGGGTCCCTCTCCTCACATGGATCCCTGCAGCTGACTCCTTGCTCTGTCCCGGTCCCTGGGCCTTTTCCTCCCCTTTCTCCCACTTTCCTGCGCTGCTGCTTTGGGGCATGGCCTGGGTTCCCTCTCCTCACATGGAACCCTATGGCTGACTCCTCGCTCTGTCCCAGTCCCCAGGCCTTTTCTTCTCCTTTCTCTTGCTTTCCCACACTGCTGCTTTGGGGTGTGGACTGGGTTCCCTCTCTCACCTAGATCCCTGAGCTGACTCCACGCTCTGTCCCATTCCCTGGGCCTTTTCCTCTCCTTTCTCCCATTTTCCCACATTGCTGCTTTGGGGCAAGGCCTGGGTGCCCTCTCCTCACCTGGATCCCTGTGGCTGACTCCTTGCTACCAAATTAGAAATCAACAAGACAAAGATCAATGGAAAAAGAGCAAACACAAGGAAAATGAGCAACAACCTTCTTTAGAAAGATGGGGTAAGAGAAGAAATAAAAAATGGAATTAAAAAATTCCTTGAATTAAATGAGAATGAAAACACAACATACCAAAATCTTTAGGACACAGGAAAAGCAGTGATCAGATGTCAATTTACAGCAAGAAATGCACACATAAAAAAAGAAGACCCAAAATCAACACTTCAAAGCAACATATCCAACAATTAGAAAAAGAACAGCAAGAGAAGCACAGTCATCAGAAGAAAAAAACAAAATAAAAATAAATATTCAAGCAGAAATCAATGTAACAGAAAATAGAAAGACAATAGAAAATATTAACAAGACCAGAAGTTGGTTTTCTGAAAAGATTAACAAAATTGACAAACCATTGGCAAATTTAACAAAGGAAAAGAGGGCGAGAATACAAATAACACGAATAAGAAACAAAATGGGTGACATTACAACAGAACCAACTGAAAAAAGGATAACATCAGGATACTATGAAGAACTGTACTCCAACAAATTTAGAAATCTGGAAGAAATGGACAGATTTCTAGAAACACACCACTTACGTAAACTAACACAGATTATGTGGAGAAGTTGAACAGATCCGTAACAAAAGAAGAAATTGAACAGGTCATAAAAAAATTACCAATCAAAAAAAATCCTGGCCCAGATGGTTTCACCAGAGAATTCTATCAAACATTCAGAGAGGAACTGACATCAATCCTACTCAAACTATTCCAAAATACACAGAAGGATGAAATCCTCCGTAATTCATTTTATGAAGCAAGTATAACCTTGATACCAAAACTAGGCAAAGCCATCCCTAAAAAGGAAAACTACAGACCAATAATCCTCATGAATATGGTGTAAAACTCTTCAACAAAATCCCAGCCAACAGACCCCAGCAACATATGAAGAAAAATAAATAAATAAATTGTTATGATCAAGTGGAATTCCTATAAGGTATACAAAGATGGTTCAACATTAGGAAAACAATCA
>NW_006921675.1:2449351-2464365 GCF_000298275.1 Orycteropus afer afer | reverse complement strand
ACACAATGGAATACTATGCAACACTAAAGAATAATGCAGAATCTGCAAAACACCGCATAATGTGGATGAACTTGAGGACATTATGCTGAGTGAAGTAAGTCAATCACAGAAAGACAAATATTGTATTAATTCGTTATTGTAAAAGCCAAGGAAAGGTTTACATATGGAAGGAAAATTTATTTGTTGGTTACCAAAGGTGGGAGGGGAGAGGAGGGAACACTGTTAGGTAGGTGGAGATAAGTATTGATTTGGGTCAAGAGAAGGGCAATGTACCAAATGTGAGTGATCAACATGGTGGCACTGAGTAAGAAGAGGACACAAAGAGGTACATGGGAGGTGCAGACAACAAAGATGACCCCATTTGCACATACAGTACTGCATTATCAGTGAAGGCAAACACTGATATATGGGTGGATAGATGGGTGGACAGGATGAACTATTAGGTGTGTCTATGCAGCAGGGAGTGTATGTACCCAAGATCATATATAGGGTTGGCAGACAATGGTTCTACAAGCGTATTTGTATGTTTCATAAGAATTCCCGGTGTGATCATAGTCACAGAGGACATCAAGCTCAATTGGCATAACATACTATACAAAACACTGTTCCACCTCCTATTTTGGCGAGTAGTGACTGGGGTCTTAAAAGCTTGCAAGCAGCCGTCTAGAAGCAATGATGGGTCTCCCCTCATCCAAAGCAAAGAAGAAGCAAGAAAATGAAAGAGTCATGGGAACAATTAGTCCTAGTGACTGGTACACCATGTGATCCACAGCCTATACAACTATGAGACCAGAAGAACTAGATGGTGGCCGGCTACCACTGTTAACCACTTTGAGGGGGATCTATGTAGGAGATCCTGGATAGAGGGAGAACAATGTGGAAGAAAACTCAAAATAGTTGGGGGGATAAAAAAGAGGGGGACCAGATTTGCTGGTCTGATAGAGCCTGGTGGAACCACTGAGGCTATGGATTCTAGCTGCCCTTCAGGTCTGGAATTGAACCCACCCCTGTGGCTTCCAGCCAAACAAAAGACAGGCACGTGAATTGAACATTTACCTTAGGTAGATACATTCCTTAGAGAGAACAATCATGGGAGAAAGAAGGGCTGTTTATGCACAGGGAGACAACTCAGGGGGCAGAAGTGCATGGAGGGATGGACACAGGCAAGAGGTAACTATTGGGAGGAAGTGGGAGGGGAACTGATGCATTGTGGTAAATTGTAGTCAATGTCATGAGATAGTGTAGGTGAACTGCTGTATGGAAAGTGAATTTGCACTGTAAATTTTCACCCAAATCACAATTAAAAAAAAAAAAAAAAGAATTCCCACATCTATAATAGAGCTGACAAGGGACAAGGTTGTAGTCACTTCTTAGTCACAGCCAGGTACTCAGAGAGAATGAGTAGTTGAACCTGTGGGCTGAGGACCATAGTCACAGGAGACATCAAGCTCAATTGGCATAACATACTACACAAAATATTGTTCCACCTCCTACTTTGGTGAGTAGCGACTGGGATCTTAAAAATTTGCAAGCAGCCATCTAGATGCAACGATGGGTCTTCCTTGTCTAGAGCAAAGAAGAATGAAGAAAACCAAAGATTCACAGAAACAATTATTCCTAGCAACTGGTACACCATGTGATCCACAGCCTATAAGACTATTAGACCAGAAAAACTAGATGGTGCCTGGCTACCACTGTCAACCATCGGAGGGGGATCTATGAAGGAGATCCTGGATAGAGGGAGAACAATGTGGAACAAAATTCAAAATCATTTGGGAAAAAAAAAAAAAAAAATGGGCACCAGGTTTGCTGGTCTGACAGAGCCTGGTGGAACCACTGAGACTATGGCCCCTAACTGCCCTTCAGGTCTGGAACTGAGCGCACACCTGTCTTCTAGCCAAACAAAAGACAGGCATATGAGTTGAACATTTACCTGAGGTAGCTACACTCCTTGGAGACAATCATGGGAGAAAGAAGGGCTGTTTATGCACAGGGAGACAGCTCAGGGGGCAGTACATGGAGGGATGGATACAGGCAAGAGGTATAACTATTGGGAGGAAGTGGGAAGGGAGTTGTTGCCTTGGGGTAAATTATAGTCAATGTCATGAGACAAAGTGTACGTGAACTGCTGCATGGAAAGTGAATTTGCTCTGTAAATTTTCACCCAAATCACAATTAAAAAAAAAAAAAAAAACAAAAAACCACTGATGCCAAGACACATGGAGAACTCCAAGGAACTCTGTGCCCACAGATGTTGAAAGGAGACAAGGACTTTCCTCCAGAGCTGACAGGGATAGAAAGCCTTCCCCTACATCCAGTCCTCCGAATTTAGACTTCTAGCCTCCTAAACTGTGAGAAAATAAATTTGTTTGTTAAAGCCATATACTTTGGTATTTCTGTTATAGCAGCACTAGATTACTAACACAGTATGTGTGCACTGTTTGTAGATAATTCATTCAGAATACTCTCAGTATGCTACTAGACTTTAAGCTTCCTGAGAGCAGACACTGTCTGTTTGGTTCATCACTACATCCCTAGCAATGTATCAATCAAAAATACTTGAAAATGACCTTCAGAAAAGTTTCTTCTTTCCTTGCTTATTGCCATGTTGTCCTCGGGCAATTCTAGCAGAAAATACTTTTTTTTTTTTTTAATCACTTTATGAAAGCGAATACAGTCATATCTAATTCCACTCCTCTTCTCCTCCCAAATGAACTTGCTTGTATTTTTTATTTTAGGAAAGGAATTCCTTTTCTCAGTCTACTCTTAGGTCTTCGTTTCTGAGAAACTATGTGCTTTTCCCTATCTCATCTCACCTCAAACTAACAATTTCTTTCATACAGGGAAAAGTTCTGAAGATTTCTCCACAAACAAGTTATTTTAAATACTTAATAAATATTGTAATGCGGCGTCTCAATGAATTACCATTATTATCACATCCGGCTTTATGCTGCCCCCATTCCTAGTGGGCAAACACAACTACTTTAAAGAACTAGTCCTTTCAGAGAAAAACTGGGGTCAGATATGTACTGTGTTGGAGCAGAGAGTTTCCCTACAAACTGAAATACAGGTATGCATTGCTTAACATATCTGCTCAGGCAATGTCCAACTGCACATGTATTTTTTAAAAAGGGAAAGCAGTTTTCCTCTTGTTTATTATCTCCCCCTAGTGGTTTTTAAAGGAGCTCTGGTGGCGTAGTGTCTAAGGCATTTATTTGCCTGCTAACCAGGAGGTTGGTGGTTCAAATCCATCAGTTGCTCCACAGAAGGAGGATGGGGCAATCTACTTCGGTAGAGATTTACTGCCTTGGAAATCCAATAGGGTTTGCTAATAGTCAGAATCGACTTCATGGCAGTGACTTTGGTTTTTGAGTTTGAGTGGTTTTAAAGACCTCAAATCTAGACTCTTGTAGCACTGGACATATGAGGGATATGGACAGATGAAGCAGAAGACATGGCTCTGGGTGCAGTCACTTGGGCTTTGTATGGTGGGCAGGTTGACAGTGGTGATGGGAGCTGCAGGGCTGCAGGGCCTGGGCTGCTCCTGCTGCTCAGGTCAGTGGCAACAGTGGGCTGGGTTGGGCATGCTTCACTCCCTTCCCACTTGCCCTACTGCCACTGCTACCCTCTCAGCCACATCTCTGTTATCACCTATTCCTCTAGTCTCTGCTAGCAGCTCCAGCAACAGCAGCAGCAACTACAGTGACAAAGATGACCAGAAGCAGGCTCCTAAAAGGTTTTAATTTAATATGGTGTTTGTACAACGTCCAAATCACATAACATCCTATTTCACAGAACGTATTGTGGACATTAGGCAATGCACACTAGCCTCAATAATGTGTTCCTGGTGTGATATGGCCCCTTTTCATCACAAAAGACCACCTACATTCACTAGATAGGAAAAGAACCATTTTCTGTTCTCCAATTAGACTGGTATTTTTTAATGGAAAAGAAAATTCTCTATCTTCATTTAAAAAGTGAAAAGTTCTTCTCTCTTTTTATATCTAAGAAGCTCTGGTGGTACAGTGGTTAAAGCATTGGGCTGCTAATCAAAAGGTCAGTGGTTTGAACCCACCAGCTGCTCTGCAGGAGAAAGATGAGGCAGTCTGCTTCCATGAAGATTTATAGCCTTGGAAACCCTATTGGGGTCACTATGAGTTGAAATTGACTCAGTGGCAGTGAGTTTGGTTTGGTGGCTTTATTTTTTACATCTGCCAGTTTTATGTCCACCCCCTGCAAAAAAAAAAAAAAAAAAAGAAAAGAAAAATAACAAACCTACCAATTTCCAGTGAATATCTCATTAAAAAGATAAACAAAACAAATCCCCCTCACAAATAACAACAAATCTTTTATTATTGCTATTTATTTATATTTTATTTAGATTTAACCTGAAATGAGTTCAGTTTTGCTTAAAATGTCAACTGTTGAGCTTGGCAGACAAAAACTCTTCAACTTGTATCAAAAGACAGATAATTTCTGGTAATTATCTCCCCCAGAAGCTATATGCCTTAGCTAACGCTGCTCACTATCAGAGTTGCATACTTCTTATTGGCCCAAACAAGTTCAGAAACTAATGCAATGAGTTACACAGATCTCCCTCATTGAGTTTAAATATGAGCTGACTAGAAATAACAATGTAAATTCCAGTAACATTAGAATCTCTTCTAAGCAAAATAACTCAAAAGTCTAGGGAAATGACTATGTAGTAGTAAAATGTTGACTAAATGAGAATCTCAATAACGTAAGTTTTAAAAATGAGGTGGAGGTCAATATCAGGAACTAGAGAACTTTAAACAGTAATACCATTTTCTCAATCTGTTGTGATTTATGTAGCACAAAAGTATATTTAAAATAACCCAACATTACATGTTCACTTTATGGATGAAGAATTTTTTAGACAAACATGTAAAAGACTAATACCATATGAAATTTGCTTGGTCTATTCTACTTGAATGTAATAATATAGCTGGGGTTATCCTCGATCAGATCACTATGATCTTTGAATCTATTTAGTCTCTGAACACCAAGCCATAGGGGCTTCTACTATATGGAGAAAATCAATTTTATTTGGAAAATGATGGTCTTTGCCCCACTAAGGTCCTGTTATCTAAAGTGCCATTTTATTTTCCAGTATCCCCTGTAACATAATCCAGTAAAAGTGCTGCTTCCAAATAAAACCAAGATATAGTTTAAATGAATGGAAACCTAAAATTGAGGTTAAGGTTTTTGTCATAATGGTGTTATATGAATATTAGACAAGCAAAATTTTCATGAGCATAATGGGAGCTCTGGTAGCATAGTGCCCAAGGCACTTGACTGCTAACCAGAAGGCTGGCAGTTCAAATCCACCAGCCACTCCTCGGAAGGAAGATGGGGCAATCTACTTCCGTAATGATACTGCCTTGGAAACCCAAGGAGGGGTCGCTATGAGTCGGGTCCGACTTGATGGCACATAACAACAACATAATGGGTTTGGAGAATTGTAGAAAGAAAAGCTAAGATTAAAAATGAAACCTGTTACAGAGAAAGACAGGACCTTAATTCAGACTGTTTTCTTTGTATGGATCTTGCAGTATGCTTTGAACGTATCAGGGTTTAATAAACTACTGAGGATGAGAATTGAAAATAAATTTCATCAGTACAAGTAGAAATCTAGTGAAACAGAAAATGTTTCACCTAATCACTGATTCTTAAACCAGTAAATTATAAAATTTATCTGTACTGTATATCAGAAATACAGTAAGATATTTAAATGACTAAAATCTGTTAAATAGGCTTAAAATACTAAAAAATTTGCTTTTAATGTTTCTTTTCCATATTATTTCCTACTCTCAGTAGGAGACAAATTACTAGAATCCAATGTATCTTTCAAAAAATCCCTAAACACATTACCAAGATTAACACATTTATGTAGGCAATCTCTCATATATTAAAACAAATCTCATAATTAACAGAAAAACAATACAGCATGGTGAATATATGATTGACTCAGACATTTAAAAGTGAATCCAGGACCTAAGTAAGATGGGGCAATCTACTTCCGTAGTGATACTGCTTCGGAAACCCAAGGAGGGGTCGCTATGAGTCAAATCTGATTCAATGGCATACAACGACAACATACATACATACATATATACATGGATTATAAAGTTGTTATCAATAATTTTAAGATAAAAATTTTATTTTGAAAATATTATTTTAAGATAGGGTGAAAAGTTAAAGAGCCAGAAATAGCTAGACTTAAGGTCTATGAGTCGGGGTCGACTTGACGGCACACAACAACAACAACAACAACAAGGTTCAATATAATTTCTGAATGAATTGCTTAGTTGATTACAGACATGTGCCTAAACTAAAAAAATCTATAAATATTCACTATTTTAGGAACCCACAACTCTGAATACAACTGGCTAATGGGCTAAACAAGAAAAGACTTTTAAAAACTCTATTAATAACCTCTAGGAACTGCTTTTTTTTTTATTTTGAGTATCGGTATCAAAGGTCAATTTTTTTTTTTTAAATTCTAAATACTCTTTTTTAGCTTGATATCCTAGTATTCTATACTCATTTCTTTTATGCCCTATTGGAGTCTTTCAGAGTCTAAGTTTCTTAAATAGCCTTGTTATAGTAATATTTCACTTAAAATAATGGTATGGAAACATCAAAAGATTTAAATACTAGAAAAACTTGTAGTAGGAAAAGCTATTTAGTCGCTTTTTACTGATATAAACAGCTCAACATTTTAGATTGTTTAACCCATTTAATTAAACCAGTGACAAATTCTTCTAAAAGTTGTTGGAGCACCTAAAAATGCAATGGGAATAAAAATTATAGTCAGAGAAAATATTTCCCGAATATATGTTTAATTTTATTTGGGACAGGCTAAGGGAGTGTTATTCATTTCTATCCAGAGAAGAGTAAGAGTAATTAGCATATTTAAACTCAAGAAATAATATGGTAAATAGTTTCAGACTTTAGAGAACTTCTAGTCTAATGGAAAAAGAGATCATGAATACATTAAATAATGAAAGAAAAATATTTGCCCAAGATACGTTTTTCCTATTGAGGTTTTCCCTGTGCCCTTGAATATTAGAAATCACCCGTTCTCCCCAATGGGGGAAAGAAGAAAAATGAAAAGCATGAAAGTAAGAATTTGTTAAATACCAATATTTGAAGCTAAAGTTAAGAACCAAGTGAAATGCTAAGTTCTGCTATAATTTAAAAGATGTAAAAAGTCCATTTTGTTTTAAAACATTAGTATAACTAATAGCTGAGATTCTCTAATACAAAATCTTAAGATTTAGCGTATATAGCTCTTGTGGTACAGTGTAAGGCATCTGATTGCTAACCAGAAGGCTGGCAGTTCAAACCCACCAGCGACTCCTCGCAAGGAAGAACGGGCAATCTACTTCCACAGAGATACCGCCTCGGAAACCCAAGGAGGGGTTGGTATGAGTTGGACCCAACTCATGGCAGTAAGTTTGGTTTTTTGGTGAGGATCATATTAGCACTAGAGGTACAAACACTTTGTCATTTAAAAGCTAGGAGGGGAAAAACAAAAACAACTAACTAGAAAATGTGGCTGTTACAATGTGGGGAGCTAAACTATAACCACATCATAGTTTAAGCAACAATTTTTTGTAGATAAAAATTTAATGAACATATGGAAATGGAAGAAGGTTGCAGACCATAGTTATTTCCATTTTCAATGAGGATGACGGTTCTGCACCACCAGCTGTTCATAGTTCACTGAATGAGGATATAGTTGATAAGAGATAATTACCTCTTCCCTACAGGAGGTGAAATGTTTCTCTTTCCGAAGACACCTCTGATGAATGGCCATGGGAGCATGAGACCAAGACAGCATGCCAAGATCAGTTTGGTTTCTAATGATCTCTTTAAACACTTGATTTTCCTATTTAAGTATACCTTGAAATATACAGAAGGAAGGAAGACACTGACTGTCATTTTGAATTTATAAAGACATGCTGACCTTGAAAGGAAAGCAGAGTGGTTGAACAAAGAAAAGTATGCCATCAATAACATTAGAAAAGCATAGGGCTAGAGGGCGTTCTGTGGTTATTTCAACTTTTCAGATTTGAAGATTTCTAACTTATTCACTGTTATTCCCTGAAGCCTATTCCTTGACAGATAATGATGTCCCCATTAACCCAATCATCTCTGCTCATTCACCTATTTGGCAAGGCCTATCAATTCCATTTCCCAAATCTCTCTAAATTTATCTCTTTATTCAATAAAAACCACCACATTCTTCAATACTTCTCACTTGCACTACAGTCTTCATATCCTAAATAGCCACTTTATTTCTAGTCTCTTCCAATACTAATCCAGTCCAACCAAAATGCTATACTTCAATTAGTATCACTAAAGCACAACTCTTATTATGCCACTCTTATTAATTTGACTCCAAAACAGAAAAATGTTATAGTACATTTTTAAATAAAAAAACAACAATTTAAAAAAAAAAAAAAAGGAGCATTGGTTGTGCAATGGTTAAACACCTGGATGTCACATGAAATGTTAGTGGTTTGAATCTATGAGCTGCTCCTTGGGTGAAAGATGTGGCAGTGTGCTTTCCTAAAGATTTAAAGCACTGCAAATCCTATGGGGCAGTTCAACCCTGTCTGAGTCATTGGGAGTTGGAATGAAGTTGATGGCAACAGATTTGGTTGGTTTTTCGGTAACTGGGGAAAAAAAAAAAAACTTCAAAAGAAAATCAATTGTATCCTTACAAATATGTAAGACTGTGTATGCATATTAACAATAACTAGAAGAAAATACACACACACACACACACAAAATGAACAGCATTAATTGAAAAGGGTCTGTTTTTCCCTTTTTATTTCCTATTTGTTGTTACAATGATGTTTATGCAACAAATAAATAAAATCTTTAGACTGCATATACATGTGCAGAAAAATGAAGTAAGATCCATACCTCACACCACACACAAAAATAAACTCAAGATGGATCAAAGATCTGAACATAAAACCCAAAACTATAAAGTTCATCAAAAAGAAAATGGGCAAATTTAGGGGCCATACTTTATGGCACAAATAGACTATCAAACAACCACTTGTTTGCCAGTTTGTGGTACTGTGATGACTTATGTGTTGCTGTAAGGCTGGAGACTATGCCCAGAATTACAAAAATCAGCAGGGTCATCCATGGTGAGCAGGTTTCAGCAAAGCTTCCAGATGAAGACAGAATGGGAAGGAGGGCAGAGCCATCCACTTTTGAAAACAATGGCCACTGATAACTTATGAATAGCAGTGAAACACTGTCTGATATATTACTGGAAAACTTCATGAATAGCCCCGAAACATTGTCTGATACAGTGCCAGAAGATGAGTCACTTCGGTTGGAAAGCCCTCAAAGTTTGACAGTGAAGTGATAGCTGTCTCCTCCTCAAAGTAGAGTTGACTTTAATGATGTGGATGGAGTAAAGCTTTCAGGACCTTAATTTGTTGATGGGGCATGACTCAAAATGAGAAGAAATAGCCACAAACATTCATTAATAATTGGAACGTGGAATGTATGAGATATGAGTCTAGGAAAACTGAAGTTGTCAAAAATGTAATGGAACAAATAAAGATCAATACCCTAGGCATTAATGAACTGAAATGGACTGGTATTGGCCATTTTGATTCAGACAAATGTATGATCTACTACGCTAGGAATGACAAATTGAAGAGGAATGGTGTTGCATTCATCATTAAATGAAGAACTCAGGATCTATCCTGAAGTACAATGCTGTCAGTGACAGGATAATATCCATTCGCCTACAAGGAAAACCAGTTAATATGACTAATATTAAAACTTATGTACCAAATACTAAGGCCAAAGATGAAGAAATTGAAGATTTTTATCAACTTCTAAATGATGAAATTGAGCAAACATGTAACCAAGAGGTACTGATAATTACTGGTGATTGGAATGAGAAAAGCTGGAAACAAGGAAGAATCATCAGTAGTTGGAAAATATGAGGAACATACAGGAATCAGACTGAGTACATCTGTGTAAAGAGGTGATGGAGAAACTCAATCTCTTCAGCCAAAACAAGGCCAGGAGCTGACTGTGGAACAGACCATCATACTCATATGCAGGTTTAAGTTGAACCTAAAGAAAATTAAAATAAGTCCACGAGAGCCAAAATACAACCTTGATTATATATCACTTGAATTTAGAGAACACCTGAAGAACAGATTTGATGCACTGAACACCAGAGAACAAAGGAAGAATATCATACATGAAGAAAGAAAAGGAAAGAAAAGGAAGAAAAGGCCAAAATGGATGTCAGAGGAGACTCTGAAACTTGCTATTGAACACTGACTAGCTAAAGCAAATGGAAGAGATGGTTGAAAAAAAAAAAAAAAAAAACTGAACAAAAGACTTCAAAGGGTGGCTTGAGAAGACAACTCACTACTCACTGCCATCGAGTAGGCCCCAACTCACAGCAACCCCTCCTTGGGTTTCCAAGGCAGTATATTTCTACAGAAGTGGATTGCCCAACCTTCCTTCTGAGGAGTGGCTGGTGGGTTTGAACCTCCAGCCTTCTGGTTAGCAGTCACTTCTGGTTAGTGCTGTAGGTACTACACTACCAGAGTTCCCTGAGAAAACAAAGTAAAGTATTATAATGAAATGTGCAAAAGACCTGGAGTTAGAAGACCAAAAGGGAAGAACAAATGTGGCATTCCTCAAGCTGAAAGAATTGAAGAAAAAGTCAAGCTTTGAAATGCAATGTTGAAGAAGTCTATGGGCAAAATACTGAACGATATAGGAAGCATCAAAAGAAGATGGAAGGAATACAGAAAGTCACTGTAACAAAAAGAACTGGCAAAAAACAAGGCTTCAGGAATTGACAAAATACCTACTGAAATGTTTCAACAAACGGATGTAGAGCTGGAGGCACTTACTCGTTTATCCAAGAAATTTGGGACAGCTTACCTGGCCAACTGACTGGAAGAAATCAATACTTGTGCCAATTCCAGAGAAAGGTGATCCAACAGAATGTGGAAATTATTGAAAAATATCATTAATATCATTCATATGCAAGTAAAATCTTGCTGAAGACAATTCAAAAACAGTTACAGCAATATGTTGACAGAGAACTGCCAGAAATGCAAGCTGGATTTAGAAGAGGACATGGAATGAAAAACATCATTGCTGATGTCAGAAAGATCTTAGCTGAAAGCAAAGAATACCACAAAGATGTTTACCTGTGTTTTATGGATTATCCAAAGGCATTTGGCTGTGTGAATCATAACAAATTATGGATAACATTGCAAAGAATGGGAATTCCGGAACACTTACTGTGCTCACGAGGAACCTGTACATAGACCCAGAGTCTGCTGAAGAGAACAAGGGGATACGGCATGGTTTAAAGTCAGGAAAGGTGTATGTCAGGATTGTATCCTTTCACCATACTTATTCACTCTGTATGCTGAGCAAATAATTTGAGAAGCTGGACTATGCAAAGAAGAACATGGCATCAGGCTTGGAGGAAGACTCATTAACAATCTACAACATGCAGATGACACAACCTTGCTTGCTATATATAGTGTTTGTTATGGATTACACTTCAATATAAAGAAAATGAAAATCCTCAGAACTGGACCAATAAGCAATGGCATGATAAACAGAGAAAAGATTAAAGTTGTCAGGGATTTCATTTTAGTTGAATCCACAGTCAACACCCATGGAAGTAGCAGTCAGGAAATCAGATATCACATTCCACTGAGAAAATCTGCTGCAAAAGACCTCTTTAAATGTTAAAAAGCAAAGTGCTGACTAAAACTCAGGTGTGCCAGGCAGTGTTTTATTCTGTTGTATGTAGGGTTGCTATGGGTCAGAGCCAACTCGACGGCACCTAAAAACAAAGACTATCAAATACAACCCAAAATGCACAAACAGCAGAAGAGAAACTAGATGACTGGGACCTTCTAAAAATTAAATTCTTATGTGCATCAAAAGGCGTCTCTAAAAGATTAAAAAGAAAATCTACAGAACGGAAAAATATATTTGGCAATGGTATATCTGACAAGGGATTTCTCTATAAACTTTACAGAAAACTTCAACACCTCAACATCAAAGGACAAACAATCCACTTCAAAGGGCAAAGGACATGAACAAAAACTTCACCAAAGAAGATACTCAGGCAGCCAACAAAAATGAAGAAATGCTTGCATTAGCCTTGTTGCTGTTGTCAGCTGCCGTCAAGTCAGCTCTGACTCATAACGACCTTGTGTACAACAGAATGAAACACTGCCTGGTCTTGTGCCAGCCTCACAATCCTTGCTATACCTGAGCCCATCATTGCAGCTACTGTGTCAATCTACCTTGTTGAGGGTCTTCCCCTTTTTTTGTTGACCCTCCCCCTTTACCAAGCACAATATCCTTCTCCAGGGAATGGTCCCTTTTGAAAACATAACCAATGTAGGTGAGACGAAATCTGGCCATTCTCACTTCCAAGGAGCATTCTGGCTGCACTATGTCCAGGACAGATTTGTTTGTTCTTCTGGCAGGTATGAGCCATTTAAAAAAAAAAAAAACAAAACTGCCATTGAGTTGGATCCAACTCATAGCAACCCCTACTTGGGTTTCTGGGGCAGTATTATTATGGAAGCAGATTGCCCAATCTTCCTTCTGAAGAGGGGTGGGTAGGTTTGAACCACCAGCCTTTTGGTTACCAATCAAATGGCTTAGGCACTATGCTACTAAACCTCGTAAGCCATTAGAGAGATGCAAATCAAGTAACAATGAGATATCGTCTCACTCTGGCAACAACAACAGCAAAGTTCAACAAGGCATAAAACAAATGCTGGCGAGGTTATGGAGAGATTAGAACTCTCACAGACTGCTTGGTGGGACTATAAAATGACAGAACCACTGTGGAAAACAGTACAGCACATCCTTAAAAAGTTGGAAATAGAAATATCATTTGATCCAGTGATTCTATTACTAGGTATGTGCCCCAAAGGGTGAGATCTGGGACATGAATAGATATATGCACACCCATGTTCATTGCAGCACTATTCATAATAGCAAAGAGACGGAAACAACCTAAGTGCCTATCAACAGATGAACGTACAACCAAACTATGGTACATACACCCAAGGGAATACTACGCAACACTAAAGAATAATGAAGAATCACTGAATCATCTCATAATGTGGATGAACTTGGAGGTCATTATCCTGAGTGAAATAAGACAATCACAGAAGGACAAATATTGTACAAGTCCATTAAAAGTCAAGGGAAAGTTTACACAGGGAAGGAAATTTTCTTTTTTGGTACAAGGGATGGGAGGGGAGGGGAGAGGAAGGAAGAGAAAACAGATGGCTAATTAAGAGACTGGTTTGATATGGGTGAAGGGAAAAGCAATATAACAAAAGCATGTGACTAGCACAATATCACTGAGGAAAAGGAAGATATGGAGAGGGGCAAAAATGGTACAGATAATAAAGGCAAATACTGCTGCATACAGAATACTGCATTATCAGTAATAGCAAACACTGATCTATGGGAGGATATACAGGGAGACAGGTATAGGTAAGCAAACAGGAACATACCCACAACCATACACAGGTTTGTCGGATGATATTCCTACATATGTACAAAAAAGAAAAGAAAAGAAGAAAAATCTCTTTAGGTGACCACTTACTGCTTATGTACCATGATGCTTAAACTCCTTAACCTGGCATCTAAGAATCTCTGAAATCTGGCTCCTTCCCAGTTTATTTTCCCTCCCTTCTTTCACACAACCTAAAATCTGAGACAAACTGAACTATCCCATTTTTCCATTTGAGTTCCTGCACTGCTCTCTTCCAAAGGAACCCAAGTGGTGCACTGGTTAAGCACTAAGCTCCTAAACTAAAGGTATGCTTCCATAAAGATTACATGGGATACTCTCGTATATTGTCACTATGAGTCAGAAAAGACTTAATGGTAACATCCCCCCCCCCCAACTACTCTTTGCCTGCTATGGGCAGTTCATATCACATTCTATAGTTGGAATGCTGTCTTTATAATTCAGCTCAAATAATACCTCATCCACAAAACCATCTCTGATGTTTCCTTCCTAAAACTCAAATAAGCATTTCATCTACAGCTGTCTTATAAAATAGTACAATTTCTAGTTTGTATTGTAGCTTTTTCTGTGTGAGTGTATAAGAATAAGCCCCTTTTAAGGCAGACCTTGTTTTAACCATTTGTTTTTTTTAATCCCACTCAAGGCATAACATAGTGTCTTTTTACATAAATGTGTAAAATAAGTGAGCAAATACTTCCAAGGCAAGGGTTAAATAAAAACCACTGCCATCAAGTCAATCTGATTCACAGAGACCCTACAAGACAGAGGAGAACTGCCCACAGGGTTTCCAAGACTGTAAATCTTTCCAGAAGCAGGCTGTCTCATCTTTCTCCCAAGGAACGGCTGGTGGGGTTGGACTGCCAAACTTCTGTTTAGCAGCCGAATGCTTTAACCACTATACCACAAAGCTCCTTAAGGAGATTTAAACCCAACAGCAATGCTTACTATTAGTATTATCATAATTTTCCTTCTTTTTCACTCAAATGTCTTTATTGACATAACATTTGTACCTGAAGATATGTTATTCTCCTCTGGACCAAGTCTGTCAGATCTTTGGCCTCTTTTTCCCGCCAATCACCAGCTCCATCTGTTTGACTGAGGTAGTATAGATCCGTCATTATAGACCTGTAAAAGCAAACAACATTGGGAATCCAACTTATCTGCAGTGCATCACAGGGTTACACAAAGTTGTGAGAAGAGAGGTAAATACTTTTATAAAGACTGATGCTCACACTGATGCTGGTATTCATCTTTTATTTTCTATCAAGGCTGTGAAATTCAACAATTAGGGTCTACCATCCAACATTCATTGTTTTTATTTTTTTTTAATGCATTTTATTGAAATATAATTTATGTACACTGAAATATACAAAACGAAAGTGACATGGGTCAATCAATGTAG
>NW_006921675.1:2441570-2448125 GCF_000298275.1 Orycteropus afer afer | reverse complement strand
TCTTCCTGTTCTGGAATTCCGATGACATGCAGGTTATTCCTTTTGATGGTATCTCACATGAACCTTAGGCTTTCTTTATTCTGTTTTGATCTTATTTCTGATTTATCCCTTTTCAAAGAAGTGTCCAGGTATTTGCTTTCAATCTCCCTAACCTTGTCTTCCATTGAACCAATTCTGCTCCTTTGCCCATTCAATGTCTTATCTATTTCTGAAAATTTAGTATTAATCTTCTGGATTTCTGTATGAAGATTTTGTATAATTTCTAATGTTTCATGTATTTTGTCATTTTGTTCTTGTATTGTCTTTTGAGATTGTTCTAGGGTTTTCTAAGTGTTTTCCTTGATCTCTCAATTTGTTGAATATATCTAAATATAATTCTTTTGAATTCCTTATCAGGGAGTTTCAATGCTGCATAGTCCTCAGGGATGTGTTTTGGGTCCATATCTTGGTCCCTTGTTTCTCCTGTTTTATCTTGCTTCTTTGTGTGGACTGCGATGCTCTGTTGTCTCCGAGGCATTGTGACACTTTTGTGTTTATATTTAATTGGTGATTATATGTTGGAGTGACTTTTCTATGATTTTCGTTTGTTTTGTTTTATGTTATCTACACAAGCAGGGTACTGTGCTGTGCTCCTCTATTTGCTAGTGGGCAGCACTTATACACTCACCACCTGTCTCCTTTCCTGTTGTCAGCCTCACGTATGTCCTTCCTGCCCTTGGCAAACAGAGCCTATTCCTAGGTCCCTGGAATCCAAATGAGGATACTATCACTTTAAAATCCAAAATGGTTGCCACTTGTAAAGATTCAAAATGGCTGTATCCTTGGTCATTTAAATATTCAAAATGGCCACCACCTGTAAACATTCAAAATGGCTGTGCCCTCAGTCAGTTTAAATATTCAAAAATGGCTGCTGCATGTAAACGATCAAAATGGCTGCACCTTCCAGACAGCGGAAGGTCAACAGCTCAGGTTGTCTCCCACCTTTCTGTTTCCCTTCCTAGTCATAGGCCACGAGCGCAGTCATCGCTGCAGCCGTTGGTGACCAGGGCTGATCTTTTCTGGTCAATTCTCAGGTCCCAACACCACTTGGAACTATTCAGGTTGTTGGAGTAGTTGACAGTCTGCAGCTCTGACTGTCTCTGTGCTCACTGTTTTCATTCAGGTTTTTCTAATATAGTTGGTACCTAATCCACTTTTGTATACCTCCTTTCAAAGCTCAGGGCTCCAGGATTATCTTCTACATCTCTGTCAATTGGTTTTTCATTTTTTTGTTGAAGAGAGTCTGTGTTGCTTGTCTGCCTATTCTTCCATCTTACCGAAGTCCCAAGATTCATTCTTATAGTAAATTTTTACAGCTGAGAAAAGCATACATTTTTTTTTCCCCAGGCTGAGTCAGCTGCACTTATTTCTCAAAACAAAGTAAAACAGAGATCATAATGAAGTAGATATCCACAGGTAGAGTAACCAAAGGGAGAGAAAGAAATTTATGCTAGTATTTGTATAAAACAAAACCAAATTCACTGTCATTTAATTGATTCTGACTCATATCGATATCCACTGGGTTTCCAAGGCTGTAAATCTTTACCAAAGCAGACTGTCCTGTCTTTCTACTGTGGAGCGGCTGGTGTGTTTAAACCACTGACCTTCTGGTTAGCAGCCAAGTGCCTTAACCACTACACCACCAGAGCTCCTTTCAGTATTTGTATAGTGCCTATTTATTTTCTCTATTGCCATTTCATTTTCCCTCTTAATTTTTTCTTCATATTTAAACTCTGAATGGTTGGAAAAAGATTAGGGGAAAATTTTGACACAACTCTTAAACAACAATCTAAACCAGAGGTCAGTAAACATTTTCTGTAAAGGATCAAGATAGTAAGTATTTTAGGGTTTGTGGCCTCTGTTGCCTTTATAGCAGGAAAGCTGCCATAGACAATATGTAAATGAATGGGTTTGACTGTTTTCCAATAAGCTTTTATTTACAAAAACAGGCAGAGAATCAGATTTAGCCCATAAGCCATAATTTACCAATCTATGTTCTAAACTGATAAACTGATTATTAAGATACGTTCCCACTCTGAATAGCATCCGTAATTTCAATTATAACATGCTGGATTTCCTGCAGAGTAAACTAAAATCCCCAGTAAACGTGGAAGAGAAATGTTAGGGCTGGCACAGATGGTTTTATTTATATTGCATTAAATAAAAGCTATGACATGCATTTACAAATAAAGGAAAGTTAAAAAGTAAGACTTCTCTATTTGTCTAACACTACCCCCCCCCATTCAATCCATCAGCAAATACATGGCTAATATCCCACTACGTATCACTGCTGCTACCAAATGAGCCACAACCTTCTCTTACTTGGATTAGGACAACAGCCTCCAAACAGGTGTCCTTGCTTCTACCCTTGCATACCTCTATAGTCCATTCTCAACACAGTAGTAGCCAGATCTTGTTAAAATATCAGTCAAGTCATTTAGCTCCTCTGCTCTTAATGATGAATTGGCTCTCAATCTTACTTAGAATCAGAATCAAACTTACTGCTTTGACCCACAAACCAAAAAACCAAACTCACTGCCACTGAGTTGATTCTGACTCATAGGGACTCCCATTCGGTTTTTGAGGCTGTAAATCTTTATGGAAGTAGATTGCCCCATTGTCCTTCTGCAGGTTTGAACCAGTGACCTTCTGGTTAGCAGCCAAATGCCTTATCTACTATGCCACCAGAGTTGCTTTTTGACCTAAAGGCCTAACAAAATATGGCCCCCCGTTATCTCCTTGGTCTCATCTCTTACCACTATCTCCCTTGCTTCTCTACTGCGGCCATGCTGGTCTCCTTGCTAACCTATGAACATGTCAGGCATATTCCTGTTTGGGGACATTTACACTTGCATTTTCCTCACCTGGAATGCTTCCTTCACAGACAGCTCCATCTCACTCACAGGTTCTTCAAATCTTTGCACAAATGTCATCTTCTCCATGTGGCTTTCTCGGATTATATCATTTAAAAATCCACCACTACCACCAACCCCTGGCTTTCTGCTTCCTCCCCTTCTGATTTATTTTTCTACAAGCAAGTATTATCTTCTAATATATAATATCATTTACTCTTTGTTTTATTTATTGTTGGTCTCCCTCTACTATAAATTAAGCTCCAAAGAGTAGATCTTTAACTGCCTTTTTAATCAGCACTTAGAACAGTGCTGATGACATAGAAAGTGTTCAATAAATATATTACAAAGGGTAAGTGAATGAAAGAGTAGCAAAAGGAAAATCTTTAAGAGTTTTAGATAAGGAGATAATGAAAATTTTGCCTTTCATAAATCCAATGTGGTGATACAGAAAAGTTTTAGAATAATTCTTAACTAGAGCCCTAGCCTCACTCCTTCATTATATTTTGTATTCCTTCCTCCTCTGTTCAAGGTTTATTTGCTTGTGAAAATTACAAAGTAGAAAATTATTTCTACTTGTGAGAAAAGTGTGTGTATGTATATATACATACATACATACACACACACACACACACACACACACACACACATATATAATACTTTATATATACATTTCTATTAATCACCTACAATGCCAGTATTAACTAAAAATATAAAACACTAGCTGGGAGTTCAGAGAATTTCAGGGAAAGCTGATCGATAATATTAAATAATAAGAAAAACGACAATTAACACGAACTGAGCTCCCATTATGAGCCAGATAGCTATTCCCGGCACTTTACAACATCATTTCATTTAACCTTCACAAATGCCTTATAAGTACCCTACCCGCCAAACCCACTGCTGTCAGTTCCAAATTATAGCAACCCTACAGGACAAAAAAAGTAGAACTGCCCCATAGCATTTCCAAAGCTATAAATTTTTAACGAACAAGACTGCCACATCTCTCTCCTGTAGGGAAGCTGGTGGGTTTGAATTGCCAATCATTCGTGCACTGAGAAGTTAAACACTTGCTTAAGGTCACAAAGCAAAGAAACGTTGTTGTTGTTGTTATTGTTAAGTGCCATCGAGTTGGATCTGACTCATAGCGAAGGGAGTGGAAATTCAAACTCAAGCAGTCTTATTCTAAATCTCAGGCTTTTTGTACCACCAAATCACAGTGGGGAGCACAAAGTACAAAAATGTGAACTCAGCTCAATGTAAATATTCAAAATCATAAATTCTGATTCAGAGGAAAAAAAGCTTTGTGAGACAGAAATTTCTTAGTTTTGACTCTTATCTCTTACTAGTTTTGTGTCCTAGAGAAGTCATTTGACATCCTTGAGATTTAGTTCCTTCATCTTAAAATGAGTATTGTAACGTATTACAAAACTTCCCATATAACTTTTTAAACAGGATTAGTGATAATACATGTAAAGCTATTTTTATGCTAGAAGGCCTCAGGGAGTTGCTTTGGACCTTGTACCTTGTATCTGAAGGAGCTCTGGTAGCATAGTGCCTAAGGCACTTGACTGCTAACCAGAAGGCTGGTGGTTCAAACCCACCAGCCACTCCTCGGAAGGAAGGTTGGGCAATCCTACTTCCATAGTGATACTGCCTCGGAAACTCAAGGAGGGGTCGCTACGAGTCGGGGCCGACTCGACGGCAAACAACAACAACAACAACAACCTTGTATCTGAAGAGCATCTACTAATTATTCCACAACTAAGAAAAAGTATGCATTGAGTGTTGCTGTAATGTGCCACCAAGTGGGTTCCAACTCACAGCAACCCTATGCACAACAAAATGAAACACTGCTCGGTCCTGCACCATGCTCACAATTGCTGCCATGCTTAAGCCCATCATTTGCTGCCACTGTGTCAGTTCATCTCGTTGAGGGTGTACGTCTCTTCTACTGACCTTCTACTTTACCAAGCATGATATCCATCTCCAGGGACTGGTCCCTTCTGATAATATAACCAAAATATGAGAGACAAAGTCTAGCCAGTCTTGCTTCTAAGTAGCATTCTGGCTTCCAAGACAGGTATTTTTCATTCTTATGACAGTCCATGGTATCTTCAATATTCTTCACCAATACTGTAATTGAGTGTGGCATTGAGTGTGGGTGACAGTAATATGTTGTACTAAAGGCCAGTCAGAAAAATGATTCATTACCCAATTCCCTTTAGCACCCAGAAGAAGAGGATTGATCAGTGACAAGGACACATTTAACAGACGATGGAAATAGCACTCAACAATTGTGATTTACCTAGGAATGCATGGCACAGTTTAAATTCTTTTTTTTTCTTTCTTCATTATTAAGTAGATGCAAAAACCATTTACTAACCAAAACAAGCAGCCCACAGGAAAGATTAAAGTCCTATATACTCTCATATAAAACAATTAGAATTACATATGATTAACAGAAAATATCCAATAATACCTCTTTTGAATAAAGCAAAACTATTAATAATATATAAATAAAACTTAAAAATTGTGGCTTCAGTTTAGAATATTCAGCCTGAATTAACAGAACAGCTTTCTACATTGCTTTGGAAAACCTGGTATCTGTAAAGCATTTTAGACATTTGCTTGATGTATCAACATAGGATTCTTCGTAGCTTAGCTATTTCTATTTTGAATTTTTAAACAAGGCAAGAATCTAATATGTGATATTTTACCTATTTTTATACTTATTATTCTTGCCTAAGAATCAAACTAAGAAGAAGGCCTGGAGATCTACTTCCAAAAATTAGCCCATGAAAATTCTATGCATAACAACTGAATATCATTGAAATAATGCTGGAAGACAAGCCACCTATGTTGAAAGGCACTCAAAACATACACTGGCACTTGACCATAGTATCTTGAAACCAGATCTCCTAGAAGAGACCTAAAGCTGGGAAAATGGTTATTTTGGCTTAGAATAAGAAGATATTAAGAATCTAAGAGATAAATGGTGAATCTAAATGCCTGGTCTAAGGCCAGGCCGAGATCTAAGACACAAAAACCCAAGTAAGGTACCAGCAAAACAGTGACAGGCATTTGAGGTTATAGTTATAGTACAGATGTCCCTGAAGACAGTCAAACAGAAGCTATGACTCTGAGAGCAAGCCAGCTAAAACAGGCTTCAAAATACCTACTTCTGGTTCCGGCAAGATGGCGGACTAGGCAGAAGGACTGCACAGACCCTCTTCAACAAAGAAAAGGTAAACCAATTAACACAGACACAGAAGATAATGTTGGACACCTGAGCCTTGAAGGGAAAGATACAAAAGTGGACTAAACCCCAACTAGCAGAAGAATTTGCGTGAAAATATCAAAAAAAGTGACACACGGAGCTGTGGTCTGGCAGTTGACAGATGACTTGGAGAATCCCGAGTGGTGGTAGGACCTAAGAATTAACCTAAAAATCACCCTGCTAGCCAGGGACTGCAGGGAGGACTGTGCAAGGTGGCTGGGGAACAAATGGAGAAGGTGAAGAGAAAGGTGGGCTGAGCTGTGAACTTTAGCTGATCCGGAGAGCCCAGCCATTTTGTAGGCTTAAAAAGCGCCTTGATTATTTTGCATATTTAAAGAGACAGCGCTCTTGCAGATTCCTGGGGTGGTAAGACATAAGAATTAA
>NW_006921675.1:2424234-2438228 GCF_000298275.1 Orycteropus afer afer | reverse complement strand
CACTGGGAAGAGGTAACTATGGGGAGGAAGTGGGAGGGGAGCTGTTGGATTGTGGTAAACTGTGGTCAATGACATGAGTCAAAATATATGTGAACTGCTGTATGGAAAGTGAATTTGCTCTGTAAATCTTCACCCAAATCACACAAGAAAAAAAAAAAAAAAAAAACCTACTTCTCCAGACTTACTGGATTCAATGAGGCTGGTGTTATTACTGTTGTTGTTAGTAGCTGCAAAGTCATCTCCAACTCAAAAGTGACCCTATCTATGTACAACAGAACAAAACACTGCCCGGTCTTGTGCAGCCTCAAAATCCCTGGTACACCTGAGCCCATCGTTGCAGCTGCTGTGTCATTGAGGGCCTTCTCCTTTTTCATTGACCTTTCACTTCACCATGTATGATATCCTTTTCCAAAGAATGGTTAATTCTGACAATATGACCAAAGTAGGTGAGACCAAGTCCGGCCATTCTTGCTTCCAAGGAGCATTCTGGCTGCACTTCTTTCAGGACAGATTAGTGCTTTTAGCAGACCATAGTACTCTTAGCACTCTTCTCCAACACCACAACTCAAAAGCATCAACTCGTTTTTGATCTTCCTTATTCATTGTTCAGCTCTCATATGCCTAAGAGGTGACTGAAAATACCATGACTTGGGTTAGACACACCTTAGTCTTCAAGGAGACATCATTGCTCTTCATCACTTGAAAGATGTCTTTTGGAGTAGAACTGCCCAATGCAATACATCATCTGATGTCTTAACTGTCGCTTCCATTGGTGTTGACTGTAGAACCAAGTAATATGAAATCCTTGACAACTTCAATCTTTTCTCCATCCACCATGAAGCTGTTTATTGGACTACTTGTAAGGATTTTGGTTTTCTTTATATTGAGGTGTAATCCATAGTGCAGACTGCACTCTTTAATCTTCATCAGTAAGTGCTTCATGTTATCATCACTTGAAAGTGCAAAGCACTTTCACAAGCAAAGTTGTGTCATCTGCATATTCCAGGTTATTAATGAGGCTTTCTCCAATCCCGATGCCACGCTCTTCTTTGTATAATCCAGCTTCTCGGGTTATTTGCTCAGCATACAAATTGAATAAGTATGGTGAAATGATACAACCTTGATGCACTCCCTTCTTGATTTTGAACCATGTAGTATCCCCTTGTTCTGTCTGAACAACAGCCTCCTGATCTATGTACAGGTTCCTCATGAACACAATCAAGTGTTCTAGAATGCCCATTCTTCTCAGTATTATCCATAATTTGTTATGATCCACACAACTTAATGCTTTTGCATAGTGAATAAAACATAAGTAAACATCTTTCTGGTATTCTTTGCTTTCAGCTAATATCTATCAGACATCAGCAATGATATCCCTCATTCCACATCCTCTTCTGAATTCAGCTTTCATTTCTGGAAGTTTTCTGTCAATATACTACTGCAACCATTTTTGAATTATCTTCAGGAAGATTTTACTTGCATGTGGTATTAATAATATTATTTGATAATTTCCACATTCTGTGGGATCACCTTTCTTTGGAAGGGGGACAAATACGGATCTCTTCCAGTCAGTTGGCCAGGTAGCTGTCCTCCAAATCTCTTGGCATAACTGAGTGAGTGCCTCCAATGGGGAATCAGTTTTTTGAAACATCTCAATGGGTATTCCGTCAATTCCTGGAGCCTTATTCTTTGCCAATTCCTTCAGGGCACCTTCAACTTCTTCCTTCAGTACCATTGGTCTTGATCATATGCCACCTCCTAAAGTGGATGAACATCAGCCAATTCTTTTTGGTACAGTGACTCTGTATTCCTTCCATCTTCTTTTGGTTCCTCCTGCAAAAAAAAAAAAAACCTAGATGGTGTCCAGCTACCACTGCCAACAACTCTGAAAGAGATCACAATAGGAAATCCTGGAAAGTGTGGGAAAAAACATGGAACGAAAGTCAAAATAAAAAAGGTCAGGCTTACTTCTATGATAGAGACTACTGGAACCCCTGAGATTACGGCCTTCTCCCTTCAAGCCCAGAACTAAACTCATCCTCATGGCTCAACTTTCAGCCAACAATAGACAGGCCTAGGAGGTGAACAGTACCACCAGGGAGATACCCACTCCTTAGAATAATCAACCATAAGAGATTAAAAGGCAGCATTTGTCCAAGGATAAAGCTCAGGAGGTAGGAACAGATAAGAAAGAAGAACAAAGGGAAATCATAACCATAGAAGGAAATGGGAAAAGTGCTGTTACATTGTGTGAATTGCAATCAATGTCATAAAACAAATGTATGAACTACTGAAAACCACTTTGCTCTGTAAATGTTCATCCAGATCACAATAAAAAGTTTAAAAACAACAACAGAAAAGGACATCCCTGGTGTCTAGCCTGACCCAGATGAATTTCTAGATCACAGAATGTCCTAAGATGTCTCTAGAATCATCAGATCATGTAAATAGACTTGGGATAAAGGATCACTCTCAGGGGGGTGGGCACCTTTTAAAAGATTCAAAACCCAAAGAATATTATCAACTGACTAGCCATTGATTACCCAACTGTGGCCACAGGCAGGAATTCTTGTGTGCTATCAAGCTGATTTTGACTCATAACAATCCTACATGACAGAGTAGAATTGTCCTATAGGCTTTCCTAAGTTGTAATCTTCATAGGAACAGATCAGTAGGGATTAGTACCTACAGAAATGGCATGGGGGCAGCAGCATTCTCTGACCTTCTCCAACTTCATGAAAGGAAGACAGAATCATCATTAGCAGCATCAGCCCAAGGCCGATTCCTATCAGGTGGAGGTCAGACATGCCACCCTCCAACGCTTCTACCAATTCTGATACCAACTCTCTTTTTCACGGCACTCTACTTCTCTGCTGGGTTTGATGATTCACTGTAATGGCCACACAGAACTCACAGACAGTATCATGATTATGGAGTTTGTTAGGGAAGAAACGGGTTACACACAATTCAGGACCAGCAACAACTCAGAATATCATTCTTCAGTGAGGATAGCTCCTTCTCAGCTGTGCTGCATGCATGCTTCTCTCTGGCCTCAGCCTCTGCCTGAGTCAAGCCATGTTATAAAGTTCTTTTAGCTTTGCCAATAGGCACCCCACTTCACCAGCAAGCTGCCTGCCTGAACGCATTCAGCTTTCTCACTTCTTAATTCAGGAAGCCTGCCACTCTGTCCCATGCCAGTCTCCTGGATCTCCTGCACTCTTTCTATCTCTGCTATCTCAGCACAGAGATCCTGAGTCTAAGGATGCACTATTTTCCCAACTCCTCTCCTGATGACAGCGAGATCCCCTCTTTCCGTCTCTGGGATAGCTCATGTTAAGCCCAGTAGAAGAGCAAAACTGACTGATCCCCACATTAGGGTTCCACACACCTTATTTCCATGTTCCCACCCCTACAAGGGTGTCATGTACCTTATTTACATTATTAGCAACCTATCCAATTCCCTTGGTGGGCAACGAGCACATAGTCCCACTCAGTAATCTGGTGGGAGTCACAAGGCCCTGGCTGAAAGAGCCATATTAAGTAACTCACTCCATCACCAAAAAACCCACTGCCATTGAGTTGATTCCAGATCATAGTGACCCTCAATGGGTTTCCAAGTCTGCAAATTTTTACTGAAGTAGACTGACTCATCTTCCTCATGCAGAGCAGATGGTGGGTTTGAAATGCTGAACTTTGGGTTAGCAGCCAAAGGTCTTCCTCACTATGCCACCAGAGCTGCACCACAGTCCCTGTTAATCTCTAGGTCCAAAGTAATCAGGTAAACAATGTTTTGCTAAAATTTTCAGGTGAGCTAAATCCCAGATTCACCATATGATATTTGGTCCCAGACTACATTTTTAATGCCTGGTATTTAGAACAGGAGCTCTGGTGGCATAGCGGTTAAGACATATGGTTGCTAACCAAAAGTTGGCAGTTCAAGATTACCAGCTGTTCCATAGGAGAAAAATGAAGCAGTCTACTTCCTAACTATTTATAGCCCTAGAAACCCTATGGGGCAGTTTTAATCTGTCTTAAAGGGTCACTATGAATTGGAATAGACTCGATGGCAGTGGTGGGGAGGGATTTAAAACAAGGTGCCCTGGTGGCACAGTAGTTACAATGCTCAGCTGCTCACTGACAGGTTAGTGGTTCCACCCACCAGATGCTCTGTGGAAGAAAGATGTAGTTTGCTTCCATAAAGATTACAGCCTTAGAAATCCTACAGAACAATTCTACTCTGTTTTATGTGGTCACTGTGTGGCAGAATGATTTTGACAGCAACAGGTTTGTTTTATTAAGAGTAATGGATATTCCATATGCAGTTTAAACCTAACAGGAAGGAAAGTTAGGAAAACTTCATAGCCACAACTAAGCATTTTGAGGGAGTGAGTTACCGGGCCTGTCGGCTGGGGCCCATGGTTGCAGAGGACATCAAGCTCAATTAGCGCAATATGGTACCCAAAATTATTATTCTACATCTTACTTTGGTGAGTAGAGACTAGGGTGTTAAAAGCTTGTGAGCAGCCATCAAAGTGGCAACTATTGATCTCTCCTCATCCGAAGCAAAGAAGAGTAAAATGTGTGGAAATAATTAGTCCAAAGGAGTAATGGACCATGAAAGTCTCAGCCTATATGACCCTGAGATAAGAACTAGATGGTGCCTGCCTAGCAATGCTAACCAATTGGAAAGGGATCAAATTTAGAGATCCTGGATAGAGTGGGAGAAAAATATGGAACAAAACTCAAAATCATAGAAATGACCAGGCTTACTGGTCTGACAGAGACTGTTTATGGCCCCAAGCCAACCTTTGGACCTGGAATTGAACTCATTCCCATGGCTTAACTTTCAGCCAAACAATAGACAGGTCAATGAGCTGAACACCTACATCAGGGAAACAAACTCCTTAAAAAAATCAACCGTGGGAGATCAGAAAAGCAGCATTTGCACAGGGAGAAAGGCAGGGAGGCAGGAATGAATAAGCAAGAAAGATACGAGGAAAGGATAACCACAGATAGGAAGTGGGAAGAGAGTTGTTAACACTGTAGGGAATATAACCAGTGTCACAAAACAAAATGTATATGAACTATTCAATGTAAAATGAATCTACTTTGTAAAATTTCACCCAAATCACAGTAAAATTTTTAAAAAGGAAAGAATAATGGACACTGAGAATCACCTTCCAGAACAGAAAACATGGGAACACTATGGGGAAGTACGCATCCCTGGCATAACACTATAGACATCAAGTGAGGAGCAAAGATGAGTGTTCCCCCACAGCTTCCTGATGAGATTATGTCCCTATAGTGTATTGTGCTTTTTATCAGGAAACTCAAGGGGTCAGTGGTAAACTCACAAAGAGATCCAGGAATTCTGTGAAGCCTTAGTTCTCAAAAAAGCATCATCAGCATCACATGGAAACTTATTAGAAATGCAAATGTTGGGACCCCACTCCATATCTACTAAATCAGAAACTCTGGGCATGTGATTTAGCTATCTGTTTTAAGAAACCCTTTAGGTTATTCTAACCTACTGCCATTGAGTCGATTCCAACTCGTAGGCTGTAAATCTCCAAGGCTGTAAATCTTTACGAAACAGCTGGTGGCTTCAAACTATTGACCTTTTGCATAGCGATCCAATGCTTTAACCATTGCACCATCAAAGCTGCTTAGGTAATCCTGATGCAAGGTGAAGTTTGAAAACCATTGCTGTAAAAACACTGATACACAATGATCCTTAATAATTAGAATACTCCTGGGCTTCCCTACAGACTTTCTAATTCATATATATTTTAAAGAAACTGCTGTGAGATAGGTCTCTATTTATCAGATGTTAAGTAATGGATTTAAAATCTTTTTATATGACTATGACCATGACTTATGGATCAAATGTGTGGGAATTAAATCTTTCCTACTTAGTATAACAACTAAGGACATTTGCAATACCCTATCATTTGCTCATTGTTTCAACATTTTGTTTTTTATATTAGGGTTCCATGAAATTTGTTTAGAAAAAAAAAAAGAGTTCTGTTCTTAAAATTTACTTAGTTAAAATATGACTTCCATAGTAACAAAGAGCAATAAACTATTAATATTTTTCACACAGATAAAGAAAAATCTAATCTACATGGATAAACATATATAAAAAGATTTCTGCTTTTAGGTACTTTTCACATGGTATACTAACCTTTGGAAGATTTAAGATGAAAGATGTTCAATTTTACTCATTACATTTAATTATAAGCCTATGAGACAATGAAAGATGAACATAAAAACTTATAAAAACATTTAAGAATGCCCTTTTTTTCTTTTTTAATATTAAGTTCCAGCTTTGTTTCTAAAGCAAGCAGACAGCTCATCCCAATAGCTCACAATCATCAAAGAAAACCATTCGTCATACTCACATCTGGTTCTGTAAAGATTTACAGCCCTGGAAACCCTATGGAGCAATTCTAGTCTTTCCTACAGGGTCACTAGGAGTCAATTCCACACCAGTGGGTTTTCCCTTTCAGGAGTCCCTGGGTGACATAAACTGTTAACAGCTCAGCCGCTAACCAAAAATTTGGAAGGCTGAGTACATCCAGAGGCAATTTGGAAAAAAGAAAAAAAAAAGCCTGGTAGCCTACTTCCAAAAAATCACCTCCAGAAAACCCTATAAAGCTCAGTTTTACTCTTAACAAAATGAGGTCACCATGAGTCAGAGTTAACTTGATGGTAACTGGTACTGGTGGTGGTAGTCTCTCCTCTCAAGGGAGATATAATATCCAAGTAGGTTCTCTGACCCTTACAACTTTAAAGAATTTATAATGAAGCAAAAATTTTTTAACTTTAATACATTTATAGATGTCTTGAAAGACCAATGAGCACAGTCTATGAAATGTGAGAAAATGATCACATATATTTGGTAAGCAACAATACTTTTTATCATGTACATTCAATTGAAAGAAAATCCATTCTCTATTACTTAGCCATCAGAATTATACTCTAAATCAGAAACACTTTTTTTTTAAACATTAATGTACAACTTTATCTTAAGACTACTTTTAGACACAGGAATCATTTAAATTCTCCAAAGTGAGTCAAACATGAAATGCAAATATCCTTCAATGTCAGTTTTTCTTCTGGTACCTTTTTCTATCAACTTGACCCTGGTAATTCTTGACCTTGATAATTCTTCAGATTATCTCCACACCAATTTCTCCTCTATATATCCCTTGACTTCTCTTTAACTGATACCCTCTCTTTTGTAGAACTCACTGTTAAAATTAACCAGGGCTTTAACTTTCATTCAAGGATAAATGACTTTTCTCCTGTAACTGTTTACAACTCTTCATACCTTTTGGGATTCTCAATTGTTAGGAAAATGTTTTGACCCCAATTACATATTTTTCTTTAGATGCACAATTTTTATTAATCTTTAATTGAGACAAGATTTTATTATTACAAAGAAGCACAAAGTATAGTGTGGAATAATCATTTAGAGATGACTGCCTGCTTCCTCACCCAATTAAAAAAATATCATTTATTAAGCACTAATAGTGTGCACTAAAGAGCCCTGGTGGCACAATGTTTAAGCACTTAGCTGCTAACTGAAAGGTCAGTGGTTTGAACCAACCAACTACTCCATGGGAGAAAGATGTAGCTATCTGCTTCTGTGAAGATTTCAGCCTAGGAAACCCTATGGGGCAGCTCCACTCTGTCTTATAGAGTCACTCTGAGTTGGAATTAACCGGTTGGCACACAACATTTAGCAGTGTGGAGTAGAGATGCCCAGAGAAATCCCATCCTCAGAAGATTACAATTAAAAAGAGAGAAAAGCCTAATTACTACACAAGAGACAATGACCTCTAGTTATGAAAACTATTTTTTTTTTAGCTATTCCCTCCAACTCCTTTGCAGGACACTACACAAATCAATGATTGCCTAGAAGCTGGGAATGGGGAAAAGTACTGACTACAAAGGGCTGTAAGGGAACTTTTGGAACAACAGAAATTTTCTGTATCTTGACAATGGTGGTGATTATAAAACTGAGTATTTGTCATAAATTAAAAATACTATGTATCAAAAAGTATACATTTTATTGCTTGTAAATTATGCCACAATAAAGTTGATTTACAAGGGCCAGAAGTGGGAAGAGGATCAGTGTTTCCATCTGTACCCAGTCCTAAAAATGAAAAAAAGCCTTCTGAAGAAACAAAATGCCCAGCACGTATTTCCTTATAATGGATGTCTCTTTGGACCAAAAAAATGATAAACGCAGTTTATACAACAATGTGAACAAGAAATCCAACGGACTCAATATCTGATTTCTCAGGGAGCATAGGCTTTTAGTACATAGACAACTTATACACTATAAGTTGGGTAAATATGAAAATAAATGAGGAATTTATGTCATGTAAAACCCACTAGAGACAAATATAAAATCATATCAGTGACAGATATTTTTAGTTCAGAAGTCTGGTTTAATTTTTATTCCCACTCTTTAAGTATTTTGAAAATGGCCAGAAAGAGGGTATAGTCTATATACATACAAAATCTATTTCTACATCATTCATTACTTTAAAAGTTATTTCTCTAATGCTTGGCTATATATTGCTCATTTTGGCCTGGAGTTATATTACTACCTTACAAAGTTGTATCACAAGTTCATTATAATTCTGCTTAAGATAGCTGACTTGGGTAGCTTTAACTTTCCTTTTTGTTTACAGTGAAGTACTACTATTTAACATATATTAAATGCAGTACTAGGAATCCTAATACATCTAAAACCAAATTTAATTTACCAAAAGGTAACACTGATTTACAGCAACTAACTTTTCAAGGGCCCCATCTATTGTTTTCATTTTCCATTTGTCCATAGATCCACCAAATATATCTATAAATTATATTCATAAAATAATTCCTTATAGAATTCTTTTAATTTAGAAAAGACCTGAAAATTAAATTCTCAAGTAATTAAATCCCGCAAACCTTAAAATTGAACCTACCCAACTCAAATCCTTTTCAGATCTGCATTTCCCTACAAAACTACGATAAGCAAAGCACAGAGCTTCAATTAACAGAAGCCCAGTGCCTCGAATCAGTGTTAGGATGATATGGAGAAGTATTAAGTACAGAATTAGTCAGAATTTGGTCTAATAGTCTAAGTATGGCCTTATTGTAAACTGGACTAAAAATTTCAAAGAGGCTACCTAATATATGGCCTAGTAACTCAATGCCTCTTGAAATTCATGCTAACTTAGTTCTGTAGATTCATTAATGCTATAATGATTTCAATAAACTGATAGTTTTTTATCTGTAAATTACCTTAAAACAGTAGAATAATTTTTCAAAATGCTTATAATAAAGCCAGTGATGTTAATATATATGAATCTCTTGGCTGCATGGGATAATTCTTTTTCTCTTCACAGTGGTAGATTATGCTAATACAACAATTTTTCTTTTATTGTTCACTAATGAGACAATAATTGCCATCAGAATCCTACTGGGAACATAGCTTTTTAATATAATAGACCTAAGGACAGGTTTTACTGTATTTATAGTGATTCTCAGATACATTTTGTTCTGCATGAACACACCAGTACCAAGATGTTATTTTTCCATGGAAGATAAACTGTATAGTTTTAGAAATGTGTACAAAGAGAAACAAATTTAACTTGGCAGATCCAGGTTCCCCTTTTTAGAAACTAAATGGAAGAACAATTGACAGTATAATTTTTTTTTTTTAAATAAAAACTTTTAACCTTTAGTAAGCAACTCTAAAAAATTGCTATTTTAGTTTTTAATGTTTGAATTAGAAACATAACTTCCATCCCCACATAAGTTTCAGTGTAATGCAAGCAAAATTTCACTCTCCATTTCAAATATTGATTGTATACAAAGGAAATTTATAAAAATATTTTAGAATATTGTTGGCTTACTTCAGAGTCTACATGTATTATAAAACATCCAGAAAGATATTTAAATAATATTTTCCTGTGATATATTCTAGCTGATGAACTGCATTCGGACTACTTCTTGAGATTTATGGTACTCATGTCCTAAACATGGTGGGTATCTTTTACCATTCAATTGGGAAATTAGCAAGAATTTCAGTTTCCCATTCTCAGATTATGATCTTTACTAAAACCCAAATCTGTAGGGAAAATTGTACCTTTCATGATGTCCCAAATCTGATAGAAATTCATCTGTATGTCTTTGGAGTTCATTTCCTTCTAAATTCTTTAATTTCTTCAATTCACTCTGTAGGAAAAACCAGAGCTCTTTAGCTCCATTTTCAATCCTCCTCCTCAAGACTTCATGATCCTTCCCCAAACCTACAATTAAAAAGTAGTTTTAGCATTTCCAGTATTTTAAAGGAAATTTTCAATTATTTGTGCATAACACCAATATTTTGAAACAGGAAAACAATGCATCATAACCTACCATTTCTGGTTTGTTTCTTGTAATTTTCGATCTGTTCTTTGGCCTTTACAAGTTGCGCTTCTAAAGCACGGACCCTTCCTGCAGCTGGCCCCTGATCAATGGGACCTTCTGGTATCCTACAGTTCACAGAAGAAAATGTAAATGTTTAGTTTATGAGTAATGCAACAAAATATATGCTTCTTTTGCTAAAAATTATTTATTGGTAATTCTGCAGTTCACTGAACCATTCAGCATAATAGAAGCATTAAATGAAATTTCCTCTTCAAAGGAATAAGATAAAGTGTTAACATTACAATGATACTGACAAAAAAATAAAAACAGGAAAGAATAATTTAGCTCAGAGATCTATGACCTTCTAACAACTGAAGGACCTTAAGAGCTGTCTCTTAAGAACTAATGTTCAATTCTTCACTAGCATTGAGAATAACAAAGGTGAAGGAGAGGGGGAAGAAATGGCTTAAAGGAAATAAAGAGGCATATATCTGAACATGAGTCTATGAACATCAAAATCAAATACAAATTGCTTCTAAATTAAGTGTAATATAAAACTATATAAACCTACGCTCCAGTTCATATATTCATGACCTTATACTATAAAGTATTGACTTTATAGAGAAAGGGAAGGCAAAGAAGTATGAAAAAGATGAAATACATTAGAAATGAATTTGAAGATTAACATTCTGCTTGTTCTTAGCAGCAGCAAAAATATAAGTCAACAATTAAAAATACTGGAATACAGCAGAAGAACTCTAGGATCTTTTGCTTGTATTATCAAGTTATCTGTACTTCTTTCTGGACTGTATTTATTTCTAACATGTTTTGTTTTTATGTGACTTCTGACAATATTCTGTTCCCTATTTTGACCATATGGCAAAAGAAAATTTGCAGATGTGATTAAGTTGAGGATCTTGAAATGGGGAGATTATCCAAAATTATAGGAGTGAGCCATAATTGTAATTACAAGTGTCCTTACAAGAGGGAGGCAGAAGATTTTACACAGTAGAGAAGGCTACATGGCAATTTTGTTGGCTTTGAAGATAAAAAAAGGAATACATCTTAAAAACTGGATAAAGGCTGGGATATGGAGTCTCCAGTAGAGCTTCCTGAGGGAAGGCAGCCCTGTGCATACTTTGGTTTGGGTCCAGTAAAACTTATTTACAACTTCTGGCCTCCAGAATTCTAGAGTTTAAGAAAATAAATGTCTACTGTTTAAACCCACTGCCGTCAAGTTGGATCTGACTCATAGCGACCCCTCCTTGGCTTTCCGAGGTGGTATCACTGAAGAAGTAGATTGTCCAACCTTCCTTCTGAGGAGTGGCTGGTGGGTTTGACCCACCAGCCTTCTGGTTAGCAGTCAAATGCCTTAAGCACTATGCCACCAGACTTCCCTAAACCCACTTAGCTTGTGGTAATTTGTGACAGCAATAACGGGAAACTAATGTATACACACACGAACATATATACATTTATATACATATATACATAAATACATGCTTGTGTGTGTATATGTTTATCTTTTTGAAAAATTATTTCGAAGATTAAATAATGCCTAGATTTTCTTGGAAAAGTCTATTTAAATGAGAAATGTCCATAAAATTACTTAGCTTAGTGTCTGGCAGTTTTATCAAGGCAATTTATCATGTTAGCAAAGAAATGTAATCTAAAATATTTAAGATATCTATTATTACCATTGTAATCAGTTTAAGGAACTTAATTTTAAAATTGTAGTTTATAGAATTAACATCATATGTCAATTTATGTTCTTGGATGCAGAGTCTTTGCGAATCAGTAGGTTTTTTTTTTATATACCTTTTCTAACATTGTTTAAGTAACTCATGAAACCAAATAACTATTAATTTCACTACTTCAGAACATTATGTTTAATAAAGAAGGCTTTCTTATAGCTACTATAAAGTAAACTGATGCATTCTATAATTTCATGTGAAATGTTAAGCATTAATATTGAAAAAGAGTATGAAAATAATCATCTTTCAATCATGAGTGTCCTAGGCAGAAGAATATGAATGAAAAGCCTTAATCTGTGTACATACAAAATGAGTAATGACCAATACAAAGGAGTTAGCACACAATTACCCAATTTATGAGCTAAAATGTATATACATTCACAAATGAGGCATTTCCGAATAATAGTTTTCAAAGCTTACTTTTTAATCTCTTTCTGAAATGGTTGGCTGCTTTCTGGAATATTTTGAAAAGAGTAAAACTACTACCTCTTAGGATTTATTTTGGCAGCAATATGCCACAAGATAGAGATGTCAGATTAGTAAATTGCAGAACAAACTCTAGTAATGTAAAAATTCAGACAACAGGAAGATTATGTACAGGTTCTCTTTTCACTTTATATTTACATTCACAGGAGACTACCAAAAGCAAAACAGGTATGTAAAAATGGCGTATAATCTTTTCAGCACATCTCCTTTAAATACTAAATCCAATCTAATTCCAGTAAATCATAACTGGACCAGTGACTTGTATTACCTTATTATATATAATAATCTAATCCAACTGTAGAAAAATGTAAAGTATTGGAGAAGCCAATGTAAAAGAGTATACTAATGAAGCCTATTCTTTCCAAATCTCTCAAAAAACTGTCAATCTTCATGAGCAGACCCTTTTCTGAATACTTAGGGAATAAAATCTTCTCTTACCATTTTCACTATGCAAAAGAAATTTAGGGCTACTCTTTTCTGGCCAAAAGAAAGAACAGAGGTCTGATTTACCAGCCTGTCTAAGACAACTAAAAATCCAGACAAAATATATGAAAAAACAATGGTTTAATGAAACTGAAATCAGGCAACAAAGAAAAATGATATCTGAAAGAAAAGAAAGAAATTGTAAGAGCCTTTGTTTGGCCCAACTCACTGCCCTGCTAGTCTCTCTGAGGTAGTGTAGACAAGGGGACTCCAGATGGGGCCTACTATTAAATCCCCTTAATTGAGCAGATGGAGCTGTTAATGTAAGAAGATCAACACAGTTAAGAGTTCACCTGACAGAGGACTGGAGAGGAGAAGTTGAATGAGACATAGCTATGGATATCTACAGTGGTACTATTAGAAAATTCAGCACTGATTAGCACATGCACGTAAGGCAACTACCAGCTGGGGAAAGAACCCTCTAAAAGTATTGGAAGAAATAGTATCTGGTGTTCACACAGAGTTGGAATAGTTCCTGATCCTACCACGTAGACTCAAAACTCTCATAATGGATGAGGTCTTGGGTAGAACACTCTGAACCATTTGATCTCAGTAGTAGGGAAATTAGCCCTAGACAAAATACTGCTTGGGTTCTCTGTAACAATTCTTACACCAAAGACGTGAAATGATCAAAGTATTTTTAAGTAATTTTAACTATATCTCAGGAAAAAAGCTTAAGAATATTTATGAAAACACAAAAATTTCTAATAACCAACAAGGGTAAATTTATAACATCTGAAATCTAATTAAAAATAATCAGGCATCAGACCTCACACCGCACACAAAAACAAACTCCAGATGGATCAAAGACTTAAATGTGAAACCTAGAACTATACAGTTTCTCAAGGAAAATTTAGG
>NW_006921675.1:2419779-2422986 GCF_000298275.1 Orycteropus afer afer | reverse complement strand
AAAAGTGAATTTACTCTGTAAATCTTCACCCAAATCCTAAAAAAAAAAAAAAAAGAAGTACTAAAAGTTTTAATTAAATAAGTTAAAATCCCCCCCAAAAATAATAATAATAATAATCAGGCATGAAAGAACAGGAAAAAACAATCCATAATGCGGAGTAAAATCAATGAATCAAACCCAACTCAGTACAGAATAGGACAAAATATTTGGTAGCCATATATCTGAGAACAATTAAACATGCAGAAAATATAAAGAATTCTTACAATTCAGCAACAAAAGACAAAACAATCCAATCCAAAAATTAGGAAAGGACTTAAATAGACATTTCACCAAAGAAGATACGTTGTTGTTGTTGTTAGATGTTGTCCAGTCAGCTCGAACTCATAATGACCCTATGAACAATAGAACGAAGCACTGCTTGGTCCTGTGCCAGTCTCACAATATTTGTTATCCCTGAGGCCATCGTTGTAGCCACTGTGTCATTCCATCTCCCTGAAGGCCTTCCCCTTTTTTATTGACCCTCCATTTTACCAAGCATGATATCCTCCTCCAGGGAATGGTCCCTTCTTACAACATGACCAAAATAGGTGAGACGAAGTCTGGCCATTCTTGCTTCCAAGGAGCATTTCGGCTGCACTTCTTCCAGGACAGATCTGCTAGCTCTTCTGGCACTCCACGGTACTTTCTGCAGTCTTTGCCAGCACCACAACTCAAAAGCATCAACTCTTCCTCAATCTTCATTAATCACTGTCCAGCTTTCAAATGCGTAAGAGGTGACCGAAAACACTATGGCTTGGGTTTCATCCACTGCCATGGAGTCGGATCCGACTCACAGTGACCCTCGTCGGATTTCCGAGGCAGTATCACTATGGAAGCAGATTGCCCAACCTTCCTTCTGAGGAATGGCTTGGATGAATTATACCTTAATCTTCAAAGAGATATCTTTGCTCTTCACCATTTTAAAGAGGTCTTTTGTAGATTTGCCCAGTTTAATAGTTCCTCTCTTTTCTTGACTGCTGCTTCCATTCATGTTGATTGTGGAACCAAGAAATATGAAATTTTTGACAACGTCTATCTTCTATCCATTTACCCTGATGCTACTTATTGGTCCAGTTGTGAGGATTCTCATTTTCTTTGTGTTGAGGTGTAATCCAAACTGCAGACTGAAGTCTATAATCTTCATCAGTAAGTGCTTCAAGTCATCTACATTTTCAGCAAGCAAGGTTGTGTCATCTGCATATAGCAGGTTGTTAATGACTCTTCCTCCAATCCTGATGCCACGTTCTTCTTCCTACAGTCCAGCTTCTCTGATTATTTGCTCAACAAACAGACTGAATTAGTATGGTGAAAGGATACAACACTGACACACTCCCTTCCTGATTTTAAAATATGTAGTATCCCCTTGTCCTGTTCAAACGACAGCCTCCTGGTCTATGTACAAGTTCCTCATGAGCAACATTAAGTGTTATGGAATTCCCATTCTTCTCAATGTTATCCGTAATTTGTTATGATCCACACAGTTGAATGCCTTTGCACAGTCAATACAATACAAGTAAATATCACTCTGGTATTCTTTGCTTTGAGCCAAGATCCATCTGACATCAGCAATGACTTTCCTTGTTCCACATACTCTTCTGAATCTAGCTTGTGTTTCCGGAAGTTCCCTGTCAATATATTGCTGTAGCCATTTTTGAATTATCTTAAGCAAAATTTTACTGAAATTGTCATACTGTGTGGCTTGTGTGTTGCTGTGATGCTGGAGGCTATGCCACCGGTATTTCAAATACCAGCAGGGTCACCCAAGGTGGACAGGTTTCAGTGCAGCTTCAAGACTAAGATAGAAGGAAGGGGCCATCATTTCTCAAAGAACTGGCCAGTGAAAACCTTACAAATAGCAGTAAAACACTGTCTGATATAGTATTGGAAAACATGAATAACCCTGAAACTTGGTCTGATATAGTGCCAGAAGATGAGCGCCTCAGGTTGCAAGGCACCCAAAATAAGACTGGCAAAGGGCTGCCTCTTCAAAGTAGAGTCTGTCTTAATGATGAGGAAAGCTTTCAGGACCTCCATTCACTCATGTGGCATGACTCAAAATGGGAGGTAACAGCTGTAAACATCCATTAATAATTGGAACATGGAATGCACAAAGTATGGATCTAGAAAAATTGGAAGGTGTCAAAAATGAAATGGAACCCATAAAGATTGATATCCTAGGCATTAGTGAGCTGAAATGGACTGGATTTGGTCATGTTGAATCAGAAATCATAAGATCTATTATGCCAAGAATGATAAAGTGAAGAGGAATAATGTGGCATTTATCATAAAAAAATTTTCAAGATCTGTCCTGAAGTACAATGATGTCAATGTTAGTAAAATATCCATACACCTACAGGAAAGATCAGTTAATACTTGTTGTTGTTGTTGTTGTTGTTGTTATGTGCCGTCGAGTCACTATTATTTAAATTTATGCATCAACCATCAAAGCCAAATACAGGGAAATTGAAGACTTTTACCAACTTCTGCAGTCTGAAATTAACCAAACATGAAATCAAGATATGTTGCTTATTACTGGTGACTGAATGCAAAAGTTGGAAACAAATAAGAATAACCAGCAGTTGGAAAATGTGGCCTTGGTGACAGAAATAACACTGGAGATTGCATGATAGAATTTTGCAAGACCAATGATTTATTCATTGCAAATACATTTTTTTCAACAACATAAGTGATGACTATACGTGTGGACTTCACCTGATGGAATGTACATGAATCAGACTGACTATATCTGTGGAAAGAGGAGATGAAGAAGTTTGTAATCTTCAGTCAAAACAAGGTCAGGAGCTGACTGTGAAACAGACCATCAATTGCTCATATGCAATTTCAAGTTGAAGCTGAAGACAATTAAAACAAGTCCATGAGAGCCAAAATATCTGTGGTATAAAATCAATATCTATCTATCTATAGATAGATAGATATAGAACACCAATGACCGAAAACCAGATGAATTATAACACGGCATCAAGAACATCATCCATGAAAAAGGAAAAGGTCATTAAAAACACAGGAAAGGAAGAAAAGGCCAAAATGGATGTCAAAAGAGAATCTGAAACTTGCTCTTCAGAAAATAGCTAAAGCCAGTGGAAGAAATGACAACATAAAAGACCTTAATTGAAGATCTCAAAGAGCAGCTTGAGAAGACAAAGTCAA
>NW_006921675.1:2398127-2398661 GCF_000298275.1 Orycteropus afer afer | reverse complement strand
AAGAAACCATAAGAGATCTACATAAATGGAAGAATATCCCATGCTCGTGGATAGGAAGATTGAACACTGTAAAAATGTCAGTTCTACCCAAAGTAATCTATACATTCAATGCAATCCCAATCCAGATCCCATCAACATTCTTTGTGTTGTTTTTGTTGTTATGTGCCATCAAGTCGGCCCCAACTCATAGTGACTCCTCCTTGGGTTTCCAAGGCAGTATCACTACAGAAGTAGATTGCCCCATCTTCCTTCCCAGGAGTGGTAATATTCTTTAGCGATATGGAAAAACGAATCACTAACTTTACATGGAAAGGAAAGAGACCTCGGATAAGCAAAGCACTACTCAAGAAGAAAAACATAGTAGAAGGTCTCACACTGCCGGATCGCAAAACCTACTATATGGCCACAGTAGTCAAAACTGCCTGGTATTGGTTTAATGACACATACATAGACCAATGGAATAGAATTGAGAACCCAGAAATAGATTCTTCAACCGATAGTCAGCTGATTTTGACAAAGGACCAAAATCCATTA
>NW_006921675.1:2394053-2395682 GCF_000298275.1 Orycteropus afer afer | reverse complement strand
AAGGAAGGGCTGCTTATGCACAGGGAGACAGTTTAGGGGGCAGGAGTGTAAAAAAAAGAATTAGTCAATGTTCATCCATTTCAGGAGGTGGCATATGATCAAGAACTGATGGTATTGAAGGAAGAACTTGAAGCTGTTATGAAGAAATTGGTGAAAATCAAGGCTCCAGGAATTGATGGGATACAAATTGAGATGTTTCAACAAACGGATGCTGTGCCGGAGGTACTTACTCATCTATGCCAAGAAATTTGAAAGACAGATACCTGGCCAAGTGACTGGAAGAGATCCATACTGGCACCTATTCCAAAGAAAGATGATCCAACAGAATGTGGAAATTACTGAACAATATCATTAGTATCACATGTAAATACAACATAGTAATTATAATTAATGTCACTGAATTGTACACTTAAAAGTAGATAAAACGGCACATTTTTTGTTTTATATTTTTACAATAAAAAATAAACTTAGAAGATAGATGTTAAAATTAGCAGTTAAAGATACTAAAGTAGTTATGATTGTACTCTATATTTTAATAAAGTTAAGTAGAAACATGAGAAATATAAAACAGGTAATAAAAATATAATAAGTATCTTTTTAAAGATGAAAACTATAGAGTTGAATTTCTAGAGGTGAAAACTACAGTCCCTTAAATGAGAAATATGATGGATGGGATTTATTAAAGATTATGTATTGCAGAAGAAATGATTAGCAAATTCAAGGGCACAGCGATAGGAACTATCCCAAATAAATACACAGAGAAAAAAGCAAACAGATTTTCAGTAAACTGTGGGTCAACTTGAAGCAGTCTAATACAATTTGAGCCCACCAAGGAGGGGAAAACTGAAAATATCTGAAGAGACATAATGACCAAAATTATTTTGCAAAGCTAATCAAAACCAGCAAGTCACAGATCCACAAAACCCCACCAATCCTAAGTGTCTTAGGCCAGTTCTCAAGAGAAACAAAACTAATGTTTTACATATATACCTATGAGATTCATTAGTTTCCATACATATATATATATAGAGAGAGAGAGAGAGAGACACGGAGAGACAGAAACAGAGAGAAATTTATCTCAAGGAAATGGCTCATGCAGTTGTAGAGGCTGGAGAGTGCCAAGCTCATGGGTCAGATGTCAGGTTGTTGTCTCACAAGCTGCAAAGGCAACAATCCTAAGATCAGCAGACAATATGGCAGGCCATTCGTTTAAGTCCAAGAACTAAAGGTCAGATGATGAGTGAGATGCAGGATCCAGATCAACACAACATCCACATATATTGGAAACAGGCCATACCTCTAAGGAAACTCCTTTCAAACCACTGGCTGCTAAGACAAGATCCTATCATGGAGGTGATTACATTATTATCAGATCTCATAATGGGAGATGACTGCTAAACCACTGAGAATGGCCCAGCCAAGCTGACACAGAACCTTAATTACTACAAAAAGTAACAAGAAAAATTAGGAAAACTAGACCAAGGCTCAATATAATAAAGTTGCTCAACAGTAGTGATAAAAAGAACATATTGGGGGGAAAAAAAAGACAGCAGAAGTCTCAGTAGCAACAATATAACCTAGAATAGAGTACAGCAACATCTTTATAATTATGAAAGAAAAAAAAAAAAA
>NW_006921675.1:2374706-2392573 GCF_000298275.1 Orycteropus afer afer | reverse complement strand
ATCAGAACTCTAAGCACCTGAGAGAGAGCCTCCCAAAACACTGCCTTGTGCCATGCCCAATAGAAATAACCCAGGTGGATCACATTTACAATCAGGAGCTCCTCAGTTGCTCATTCCACTACTGAGTTTACAATGACTTATGGGTAGAAAAGCCATACTAAGTAATTTACTACACTGCAGACCTAAAATAGCCAAAACGAATTTGTAAAACTGAAAGACTAACTCCACCTGATACCAACATTTACTGTAAATCTACAATATTCAATACAGTACAGATTTGGTATAAAGACAAAGAGATCAATGAAACAATACAGTATAGAAATAGGTCCAAACATATATGGAAAACTGATTCTAACAAAGTTGAAAAGGTAATTCGTGGAAAAGGAACAGTCTTTACAACAATAGAACTTTTAAAAGAAATAATAAGAATATACCCTTAAGGAGCTCAGGTGACACAATGGTTAAGCCATACAGCTGCTAACAAAAAGGTCTGCTTCCATAAAGATTTTCAACCCTGGAAACCCTCTGAGGCAGTTCTATTCAGTCCTATAGGTAAGCTATGAGTCAGAATCAACTTGATGTCAATGATCTTTGGTTTGGGGACTTAAGTTGGGCAAAGATTTCTTATGTATGTCCCAAAAACATGATCCGTAAAAGAAAACTGATAAATGTCATTGAAATTGAAAACTCTTCTTTTAGAAAGGCAGTGTTAAAAGGATAAAAAGATAAGCCACACATGAGAATAATAAAATATTTGTAAACCCTACAGACTAGATAAAGTACTAACATTCAACCATCTGAAAACAAACCAACTTCAAAATTTAAAAGAAAAAAAAAAAGACAGAAGATTTAAGCTGATATTTCACCAAAAAAAAAAAACTGTACATTAAAAGGTGCTCAACATCCTAAGTCATCACGGAAACAAGATAACGGGAATGTAAGGATGTTAACGGAAACTGTACAGGCTGGCCTCATCTGCTGTTTACATTTTTACATTTGACATCTCAGATTATAAAACACTAACTCACTAGGCTTCCTGGCAATTGAGCCTCATTCCTTTGAGAAAGACTTTTAAAATGCCTACATGTTAAGTGCTTTTTTCTTTTCTTTTTTGCAATTTGATGTGTATTTCAGTAATTACAAAATTCTACTGAATGAAGTGTTTGATGAAAATCTTAATTCAAACAAGGAGCTGCCCTTATAAAACCAAAATATAAGCCCCACTCTTCTAGGAAATTCAAAGCACTTTGTAAAGGTCTAACCCAGTGATGTAGTGGATGAGGCATTTGGTTGCTTATCAGAAGCTCAGAGGTTCAAACCTACCAGCCACTCCGCAGAACGAAGAGGGGGCAATCTACTTCCACAAAGATTTAAAGCCTTAGAAACCCAATGGGGATCATTATAAGTCAGAATTGACTCAACGGCAGTGACTTTAGTTTTGGTGTGGAATCCAAATGTGAAAACTAGTATACTCCTGCTTTGCAAACAGAGTATTTGGGGGGAGGGGGACATCCACAACAGTGAATTTGTAGCCTAAATCGAATAATTTCATAGCTCTCCCAGAGAAATTTAAATTTTAAAATCAGAAATCCATTTATAAATTCATCTAAAATAGGCTGCCTCTCATGAATAGTTTCCACAATTATGCCAGCAATAATGGTAAGAACAAAAATCTTTAGAAAAAGAACTTATGCACAAATAACAATACTATGATTAAAAGGGCATCATGAACATAGATATAGTAATAAATTTTAAAGTAATTAATTTTTAAATACTACGAACATTTTCGGGAGCTCTGGTAGTGTAGGGCCTAACGCACTTGACTGCTAACCAGAAGGCTGGCGGTTCAAACCCACCAGCCACTCCTCGGAAGGAAGATGGGGCAATCTACTTCCGTAGTGATACTGCCTCAGAAACCCAAGGAGGGGTTGCTATGAGTCAGGTCCGACTTGAGGGCACATAACAACAACAGCAACATGAACATTTTCAGATACCTAATTTCAAAACATGGAAACAATAAGCAAGTTTTAGATGAAACAAAATTACCAAAAGAGATTCAAGAAGAAATAGAAATGGAGTCAGTAAAGAAAAAGCTATTGAACAAAAAAGAAAGAAAGAAAGAAAATCTCTGGGCTCAGTGGCATAATGCCTAAGGCATCTGGCTGCTAACCAGAAGACTGGCGGTTCAAATCCACTTAGCCACTCCTCGGAAGGAAGGTTGGGCAATCTACTTCCATAGTGATACTGCCTCGGAAACCCAAGGAGGGGTCACTAAGAGTCGTATCCGACTCAATGGCAGTGCGTTTGGCTTCATTTTGTAAGTTTTACAAATGTTCACAAGACAGTTATTTGAATCTAACTTTGCTAGGGGATATAGAGAATAAGTTCTAAACTTCCATTCATGAGATTAGTATGAAGTGATATAAAAATAGACAAGGATAATAAAAGGTGTATGTTTAATCTTCAAACTACGCATACTCATATCCAAGTGAAAAAAAACTTTTTTATTATAGCAGATTTATAGTTAAAATTATAACACATCAAATTACAAAGTTTCATTTTCCATATGTACATACATAGATGACTTCATCTCTGTGAACATTTACAATGTTGCTGTTAGCTGACAGAGAATCAGGTCTGACTTATGGCAATTTTACATATAACAGAACAAAATGTGGTCTGTTCCTGCTCCACTTTCATGACGTATGTCTGAGTCCACTGTTGGGGTTATTGTGTCAATCCATCCCATTGAGAGCTTCCCTTGCTTTCATTGGCCCTCTATTTTACCAAACATGATGCTCTTTTTTAGTGATGGTCTTTGCTCATAACTTTTTCAAAGTAAGCAACTCAAAATCTCATCATCCTCATTTCTAAGGAATATCCTGGTTGTATTTCTTCTAAGATTGGTTTGTTCATTCTTTTGGCAGTCTACAATACAGGCAGTTCCCACATTACGAACATGTTCTAATTGTGTCTTTAAGAATGTGTTGGTCAGTCACAACAGGTGTATACAGTTCTTATTTAGCCAAACTTTAGGGAAAAGAAAGGCTTTTAAGTCTTTTCAGTGATTCAAAAGCTTCACGTGCATCAAGTGAAGGTGACTGTAATGAAGAATTTGTGGCAAGTAGGGGTTGTTCCAATCTTTTCAAAATGAGGGAAATTTACATACCATTAAAAAGCAGGTGTTTGAAACACTGCTGACTCACTCAAAGACCAGGGAGTGAGGGTGAGGGGGTGTCCTACTCAAGATGGCAGTCGACCACACCACCTGGAATGTGTCTGGATTTCCAAGTACTTCCAATAGGAGCTCTGGTGGTGTAGTGCCTAAGGCATCTGACTGCTAACCAGAAGACTGGTTAGCAGCCTACCAGCCTCTCCTTGGAAGATGGGGCAATCTACTTCCATAGATGATACTGCCTCAGAAACCCAAGGAGGGGTCGCTGTAAGTCGGGACGACTTGATGGCAGTTAGCAAGCAAGCAAGCCAATAAACAAATCTCACAGCTAAAGATCCTGAAAGGGCTCAATTACACTGATTCCAAGTCTCCCACTGCAGAACTCTGATTGTAGTTTTTCCCATTTTGATAACCATGACAAATCATTCAAACTGTAAAAACTCAGGTATGTTTTTGTTTCACTCTGTAGACCATCACAGAACCAGCTTCAAGCCCTGCATATTTTAACTCTGGGACTGCCTGTGCATTCAATATTCTTTATTAACACCACACTCCAATGTGCGAATTCTTCCTTTGTCTTCCTTTTTTCCCACTATCAAACTTTCACATATGAGGCAACTGAAAAGGTCATGGCTTGGGTCATATTCACTTTGGGCATCAAAGTGACATCTTTGCATTTTAAAACTTTAAAGAGGTTTTTTGCAGTAGATTTTCCCAATAAAACACATCATATGATTTCTGACTGCTGCTTTCATGGACACTGATATTTGATCCATGAGCTTTTCATTTTCTTCATGAAAACAAAAAAGTGTAATCTATAGAGAAGGCTATAGTCTTTGATTTTCATCAACAAGTGCTTCAAATCATCTTCATTTTCAGCAAGCAAGGTTGTGTCATCTGCATATCATAGGTTAATGAGTCTTCCTCCAATCCTTACTCCATGTTCTTTATACATGTCAGTCCAGCCTCTTGGATTATTTGTTCAGCAAATTGTTCTAATTGTTCTCACTGCTGTCAAGTCAGATCTGACTCATAGTGACCCCTCAGTGGGTTTCCGAGGCAGCATCCATAGATTACCCAACCTTCCTTCAGAGTAGACTGCCCAACCTTCCTTCTGAGGAGTGGCTGGCGAGTTTGAATCACCAGCCTTCTGGTTAGGAGTCAAATGCCTTAGGCACTACATCACCAGAGTTCCCGTCAAGTCAGCTCCAACTCATAGCAACCCTACACACAGCAAAATAGCATACAGGTTGAATAAATGAAAGGATACAACACTGCTGCATACCTTTTTCAATTATGAACCACATAGGACTCCCTTCGCATATTCTAACAACTGCTTCTTGATCCACATATAGGTTCTGCATAAGCAGAATACAGTTGTTATTATGGTAGCTTGCATGTTACCATGATATTGGAAACTATGCCACTGTAATTTCAAATACCAGCAACATCACTCATGGTTGACAGGTTTCAGTGAAGCTTACAGACTAAGATAGACTAGGAAGAAAAATGTCATCTACTTCCAAAAAGTAACCAATGAAAATCCTCTGTACACTTATACAACAAGTTAAAAAAAAAAAAAAATCATTAAAGAGGAGCAAAAATCATCAACAAAGAATGAAGGGGACAGAAATTAAACATCAATTCTACTGGCAATGATTTTACCAACTACATTAGTAGTTTGTCATGCTATTTTACGAAGTTTATTAACACAGTCATGTTGTCAGAAGGTCTCATTACCTGGAGAAGGATATCATGCTTGGTTAAGTAGAGGGTCAGTGAAAAAGAAGACCCTCAATGAGACAGATTGATGCAGTGCTTCCAATGATAGACTCATCATAGCAAAGATTGTGAGGATGGCAAACGACTGAGCAATGTTCCATTCTGTTGTACAAAGGGTTGCTGTAAGCTAGAACCAACTCAATGGCACCTAACAACAACAACAACAATAACAGATGACATTATGTGTGCTGATACTTTAAGAAACAAAGATTGTGCTAGCATAATAAAATGGCTGACATAAATTCTGAATCAAAACTACATTTTGTTAGGAAAGATAAAAACTCCCGCTTCTACATTTCCAAGGCCGTAACTTTGAATTCTTCCCATTCATATATATACAGTCTTGGTGCTCTGGCTAGGTAGGACCAATAGACCTTGGCCCCCTATCAATCATCTTGCTTAACTGGCCTGGCTCTTACTCCATGCCACTCTTAGTAAATAAAAAAAGACGGTCAGGAATGTGGCTTAGCCACCTGTGATAGTTAAGGTTGTGTGTCAATTTCTCTGGGCCATGATTCTGACTGGTTTAGCAGTTATTATATAGTATGCCCCACGAGGAAATCTGATAAAATGTAATCACCTCTATGATAAGATCTGCTGTGAGCAGCAATCAGCTGAAAGAGAATTTCTTCAGGGATGGGGTCTATACCAATATATATGGGTGTCAGCAAAGACCTCTGACTTTCTCCCAGATCTGAATGCTACATCTGGTTCGTCATCATCTCCAGTTCCTAGATTTAAATCAGTGGTCTGCTGTTATTATCTGCTGATCTTGGGATTGTAGCCTGCATAGCCTGTGAATGCACAGCCTGCCATCTCATTTGCTGATCTTGGATGTGTCAGCCTCTGAAGCTCGCACCTGCTGTATTGCCTGCCAATCTTGGGTTCATCAGCCCTTGCAACTTTTTTAGTCTCAAGAAGCCTCCAGCTTGATATATGACCCATTGGCTTGGCAACTGCTAGCTTCTACAATTGTGTGAGCCATTTCCTTAACATAAATTTCTCTTCCTCCCTCTCTCTCTATATACATGTACATATATAGATATATGCTCCACTGGCTTTGCTTCTCTTGAGAACCCAGTCTAAGACACCACTCTGCAGCTTTCCATATGAATTCCATAAAGAAAAGAAATATCCTCACAACTGGATCAATAAGCAGCATCATGATAAATGGAGAAAAGATTAAAGATGTTAAGGATTTCATTTTACTTGGATCCACATCAACACCCATGGAAGCACAATCAAGAAATTAAACAACATACTACACTGGGCCAAAATATTGCCAAAAAAAAAATATTTAAAAAAAAAATCTTTAAAGTGTTAAAAAGCAAAGATGTCACTTTGAGGGCTAAGGTGTACCTGACTGAAGCCATGCTACTTTTAATTACCTCATAGCATGCAAAATCTGGAAAATGAATAAGGAAGACCAATGAAGAATTGATGCTTTCAAATTATGATTCCAGAGAAGAACATCAAATATACCACCAATTTCCAGAAGAATGAACAAATCTATCGTGGAAGAAGTCCAGCCAGAATGGCTCCTTACAAGTACAGACACGTACTTTGGACATATTATCAGGAGGGACCAGTCCCTGGAGAAGGACATCATGATTGGTAAAGTAGAGGGTCAGAGATAAAGAGGGGGACCCTCAAGAAGAAGGAATGACAAAGTGGCTGCAACAATGTGCTCAAACACAGTAATGATTGTGAGCATGGAGCAAGACCAGTGGGTGCTTTGTTCTGTTGTACATGGAGTTGTTATGAGTTGGAACTGACTTAATGGAACCTAGCAGTAACAGTAAATAATATGATTGTAAGGGAATAAGTTTACTCAAAATGTTCCAAGAAGAGATAGCTGAAAATAAAGAGACATACACACATTGTGACCATGAGACTATTACACACCCCCTTCGCTATCTTTACTATTAAAGCACACATCTCCTTCCATGTTGCAGAGCATTTGAGAGTAATTTCTGCCCTGTGCTGACTGTATCTGTAAACTGTATTACCCTCAATTAATCTCTTTGCTTTTACTTTAACAGACTGTACTTACTCTTCAACATTTCTTAGTGTCAGGTATGTGGGATTGATTCAAAGGTGCATTATCTTTGGCAGCTCCTGGGGTATCATGGAGTTCAGTCTCTTGGTACCAATGGAGCCACTTGAGCTTACTATTCTTCTCAGATTCTCAGGAGTGGCCCATGCAAAAAGCCTCTAAAATCAAGCTCTGCTTCATTGCATAGATGCTCTTTGATATTTATTATTGGTTTTCTCTTATACTTTATTTTCAGTTTAAACTCTACATTTTGATGAGTTCATTGCCAAATTTAGTTTAACATGGCTATTACTACAATACTCCCAAGATTAATAAGCTGCAAACAAAAATCTGGGCACAACTCAACTACATTGAGTATTCAGGGTGCTCACTAGCTATAAAAGCAGATAAAGTGCCTGTGACAGGATAAGCCAGATGCAAAATGGGCCAGAGCATTAGGCTGCCCACTGGTCACAAGCAAACTCTCATTGAAAGGAAAGTACATATTATTTTCAGCAAAAAACAGAAGAAACCTAACAGGATTTTAGTGGACTTCAAGAGAATCAAAGTTTCAGGCTATTAAGTTGGAACTCACTTTTCTTCTTAGGTGCACATTAAAGTTTCAATGCACATTCAGTTTTGGTGCACATTAAACTTTTCAGTACGTGGTCAGGTTTGGTGCACATTAAGGTTTTCAATGTACATTCAGGTTTAATAGCATGTGTAGTTCACTGTTGGCTCTAAGGACTTGGCAGGGCTACCTTCAGGTATACCAGCCTCTTATATAAACAAATACTTTAGCCTTTGTACCAGGTTGTTTTTGGAGTGCTGGCATGATTTTACTAAAGACAGTTTAGAAAACCAGTGACCACTGTGCAGTTCTTTCGAGGCAAATAAACAAGTTTTTCTTGATAGCTACTCAGAAAAGAAAGGCTCTCAAATTCAGCAACCATTATGAGATGCCTATTTTGTCTAGTATCTGCAAACCTCCAAAAGATGCCAGGGAAGTAAAATGGCTTCCATGCAAGACAGCATCTCCAAATTAATTGGAAAAAAAAAAAAACGCATGTTGGGTGCCTACTCTCCTTCCTTCTGTTCCCATTCCCTCTGTTCCTCTGATGACTGACACTTCTGGAGTCCATCTCTACCTCCTTATTCTTCCACTAACACCCCCTCTGAGCTTCCTTTCTATCCTAAAGAACTGCCCCAACGAATAACTAGAGAAACTTGTCACTGCTTCCTTTCTGGAGATGACTTTTATGACAAGGTATTAGAAGCAAAGTAAAAATTCAGGCCCTACCCCTCTGCTCCACTGCCATCTACTACTCCTTTGGATCCTGTGACTTCTTATGCCTATGATAACAATTTATCTGAGCGCCCTTTCTTTCCCAAAGAAGTGGCCAATAAACAACAGTCTGAAATGCCTTTTAAAATACATTCTGGTATGGATGTGAAATATTATCCCATACATTTATTATTTATACACACTGAAAAGTGTGAAAGATTTTTTTGACAGTTCAGAAGGAATCAAACCAAACTTTCAACTTATTCTTGACATTTTTAATAAATTAACCTGCAATTACCCCACCATCCAGATGCTGGTTTGAGGTTCATATTTTAAAATATTGTGAGCTGAATATTCTAGAAGCAATTTAGTAACTCAGCAATCATTGTAGGAAAAGTAAGTCTCTATCTGTCCTTTTCCATTCCCCTTCCAAAACATGGGTTTCCATTTCTACTGTCTTTACTTTCCTCTTAGGGGAAGTTTTGTTTGGTACACCAGTTTGTCAGAGAGGCTGAGATAGCTCCATTGTTGTTAGATGCCGTTGAGTCGTTTCCGACTCATAGCAACCCCATGCACAGCAGAAGAAAACACAGCCCGATCCCGCACCAAGCTTCATGATCCTTGCTATACTTGAGCCCACTGTAGCAGCCACTGTGTCAATTCATCTCGTTGAAGGCCCTCCCCTCTTTCGTTGACCCTCCATCTTACCAAGCATGACATCCTTCTCCAGGGAATGGTCTCCTCTGACAACATGACCAAAGTAGGAGAGGCAAAGTCTGGCCATTCTTGCTTCCAAGGAGCATCTTGGTTGAACTTCCTCCAGGACAGACCTGTTAGTTCTTTTGGCAGTCCATGGTACCTTCAGTAGTCTTTGCCAGCACCACAACTCAAAAGCATCAACTCTTCTTCGGTCTCCCTTATTCATTGTCCAGCTGTCACATGCATACAAGGCGACTGGAAATATCATGGCCTGTGTCAGGCACACCTTAGTCCTCAAGGAGAAATCCTTGCTCCTCAGCACTTGAAAGAGTTCCTTCGCAGCCGACCTGCCCAGTGCTACACGCCATCTAATGTCCTGACTGCTGCTTCCATTGGTGTTGATTGTAGAACCAAGCAATGTGAATTCTTTCACAACCTCAATCTTTTCTCCATTTATCATGATGCTGCTTATTGGTCCAGTTGTGAGGAATTTTGTCTTCTTTATGTTGAGATGTAATCCATACTGCAGACTGTGTTCCTCCATCTTCAGCAGTAAGTGTCTCAAGTCATCCTCACTTTCAGCAAGCAAAGTTGTATCATCAGCATGTCTCAGGTTGTTCATGATTCTTCCTCCAATCCTGATGCCATGTTTTTTCTTCATACAGTCAGCTTCTCGGATTTTTTTGCTCAGCATATAGATTGAATAAGTATGGGGAAAGGACTCCTTCTGAGTCTCTGGTAAATTTGTAAGGTTTATCTAGAACTTATTTTTCTGTTGAATTAAGCTGATCTTACCAGAAATTGCTATACCCATGTTAAGGAAGTAGACTGCTTACATTTTTGTGTCACGCGGTATTGTATAAGCTTGGTTTTTGTGCTGGCCTCACAGAGCAGTGAGTTTATGTGTTTTTTTTTTGTTTGTTTGTTTGTTTGTTTCATTTTGTTCTGAGAGCTTACTTCTATCTAGAGAATGTGTCTAGGTTTCTGTTCTGTATTAGGTTAAAGGACACACCTAGCATTTTGCATGGTGTTTCCTAAAATCTTAATTCTTTTCTCTTCCAAGAACTGCTTTTTGCATCTGTCTTATGATTTATGCTTTTAGTAGTTACTTTAAGAAACTCTGATGCAAACTGGTCTATTTGAAAAGTGCACTAGAAAAGATGAATTATTTATTTTAATTGGTATAATAAGGCCTTAAAAGATAAATTATTCTAAATTCACTAAAAAATCCTATAAAGAATGTAGAAGACACGGTTATGAAAATGAAATATTTTCCTACCCCTACATGGTATTATTAAGACAAGATTATAATATTTCTTCAAAAAGATGTATTTTGATTTGTCTAATGATAAATAAGTGCTTATATAAATTTAATAATATAGATGTGTCCAAAAATTCATGAACATTAATTTATCCTGACAAAGATTTATGTTCTGTAATATGTCAATCCTAAAATTAAACTATTTCTAAGAAACTTAAGCTAAATGTTTTATTTCTTTTCTTTAAGGAAATAGGGGTAATTTTGTCTTAAAATAAAACTACTAGTTCCAGAATAGGAAAGGAGAGACAGAATTAGCCTAGAGGGAAAAACAGTCTAGCCAAGAATTAACTCGTTCATTTACAAATTACTAATGAGTTTATGTATTTACTGTGTAAATAAAAGGCTATGCTAAAGAGAAGGCACAACTGCTTACTAAAAAAAAATAATGAAGAACAATAAAAAATAATTTTGTTATCTTTTATTTTTGAAAATATCTAGGTTAACTTAAACACAAGTGTAAGAATTACTAACTCTTGTCTTTGACCATGATCCACAAAATACAGAGGGAAGAGCATGTCAGAAGCAGGCTTCCGTGTCTCATTCTCTGAAGTTCCAGGGAAGCTTTTGAGGGAGTCTTCCCAACAAGATAAGGAACTTTTAAGACAAAAGAAAATAAGCAAAATGGTGTCATACTATAGTTATCAGAAATTGGGCAGATCCCCATCATAAAAAGTGTTTTGCATGGTGTTTCCTAAAATCTTAATTCTTTTCTCTTCCAAGAACTGCTTTTTGCATCTGTCTTATGATTTATACACTATAAACAAGTTCTCTAGGTTTTAGAGGAATTCCAAGAAGTCAAAAGACAAAAATCACAGTATGACACACCTGAAATCGTCTGAGGAGATGTTTCTACCCACAGCCAGAGACTTAAGGTTACATCTATATCACTGAATTGTCAGGTGAACAAAACTTTGTGATTTCTAAAACCAATTGATAAAATTTTAGAATTTAGCAACATTATCAATGTTCTTTAAATTCAAGAAAGGTGCATTCCAGAGTTGTATCTTTTCACCTTATTTAGTCAATCTGTATGCTGAGCAAACAATTTGAGAAGCTGGATTATATGAAAAAGAATGAGCCACCAGGAATGGAGGAAGACTTATTACCAACCTGTGATATGCAGATATACAAGCTGGCTTGCTGCAAGTGAAGAAGATCTGAAGCACCTACTAATGAAAATCAAACTCTACAGCCTTCAGTATGGATTATACCATAACATAAAGAAAAAGAAACACTCCTCACAACTCGACCAATAAGCAACATTATGATAAATGGAGAAAAGATTGAAGTTGTCAAGGATTTCATTTTAATTGGCTCCACAATCATTGCCCATGGAAGCAGCAATGAAGAAATCAAGCAACATACTGCATTGGGCAAATCTGCTGCAAATGACATCTTTTAAGTGTTACAAAAACCAAAGATTCCCTTTAGAGGACTAATGTGCATCTGACCCAAGCCACAGTATTGTCAATCACCTCAAATGCACATGAAAGCTGGACAATGAACAAGGAAAATCAAAGAAGAGTTGACGCATTTGAATTGTGTTGTTGGTGAAGAATATTAAATATACCATGAACTGCCAAAAGACATAAAAATCTGCCTTGAAAGAAGTACAGCCAGAATGCTCCTTAGAAGCGAAGATGGTGAGACTTTGTTTCATATACTTCAGACATGTTATCAGGAGGGACTAGTCTCTGGAGCATATTTAAAATCAGAAGTAAAGTAGAGGGTGAGTGAGAATTTAAAATAAAAGACCATCAACAAGATGAATTGACACAGTGCAAAGATGAGCTCAAACACAGCAATGATTGTGAGGATGATGCAGCATCAAGGGATGTTTTGTTCTATTATTAGTTGGAACCAACTTGATGACAGCTAATTAATAATTACGTTGATAGAGATTTCTTAAAACTCAAATTGTTGTTATGTGCCATCAAGTTGGACCCGACTCATAGCAACCCCTCCTTGGGTTCCGAAGCAGTATCACTATGGAAGTAGATTGCCCAACCTTCCTTCCGAGGAGTGGTTGGTGGGTTTGAACTGCCAGTCTTCTGGTTAGCAGTCTAGAGCCTTAGGCACTACGCTACCAGAGCTCCTACTATGAAATTCTAACACATCTTAGAAAAGCACATTATCTCATAACTATTTTAATTCTGAATTAATATTTCATTGCCTTTCATATGTAATCTATAGACCATTTTTTTTTTTAATTTATGTCCCTATTCTGTGAAACGCAGAACCTATAGCTTCCATGATAAAAATTTGGACATTTCAAGAACAAAAGAAAATTTGGTTTATTTGTTAAAGGAACAAATTCACTATACAATAAAAGTGACACATTCTCTACTTCAAGATTCATTTTAATTATTTTATTCTATTTTTAAAATATTGGATTTTTCCTTACTCTATCTTCAATCATTTTACTTCTTAAAAAAAAAGGGAAAGTAAAAGGTAAACATCATTGACACATAGACTCACAAAAGGGGTGATTTCAGACTCAGTGTGTGTTTTACAAGTGGTTCAAGAATATAATTCAAGGAAAATATGGTAAAGATCAATGGGCAATCTAGATTTAAAAAAATCCTATGGAATTATATTGGGGATTATAAACATTATTAATGCCTTGAAAGATCAATCAATTGCCTGAAGAGTAGACAAAAGAAACTAAAATGGAACCATGACATGATGTCAAAGGATGTAAAGAAATAGGAAATAATTGCTAAAATACCATGCATAGAACCAGCTCTGTGGGTACTATGTTCTCACAACCTGGAACAGTACTGATTATATTAACTGTTACTACTTCCAGGAATATACTTATTCCTTCCCAAATGGATTGGCTTATAGCACCTTTCTGGATGTCAGAATACTAGAATTCCAGGACATCTGGCAAAATGGTGAAAGAAGCGGAAAAGCTACACAGAACCTCGTCAACAAAGGAAAGAGAAACCAATTGACATAGATACAGAAGATAATTCTGGAGCCCTGAGCTTTGAAAGGAAGGATAAAGATGTGGATTAAATACCAACTAGTAGAAGAACCTGAATGAAAATCATGAATAGAAGACAAATGGAACTGCAGACTGTTGGCTATCCTGACAGTATGGCCAGCTTGAATATTTACAAGTGACATTAGGATCTGAGTAGTAACCTACGAATTGGCCCTGTTCATTAAGAACTATGTGGACAACTGCTCTGGTGGCTGATGAGTAGAAAGAAAAATAGCACATAAGGAGACAAACAGAGCTGTGGACTTTCAGCTGTCCTGAAGATGCCATCATTTCGCGTATCTGCAAGGACGATTCTGATACCAGTTACAAAAGTATAGGCTCGAATTGCTGAGGACAGCATGGGCAACTGCACTATAGGCTGACAACTGGAAAGGTCCACTATTTCCTTATTACTCTTATAACCCACACCCTCTTGGTGAACTGAATGGAAATGCAGACATCCCCCAACTCCACCCACCTTCTGGACCTGACAGCCTGGGTGCCCTGCCCTGCCCACAACCAGTTTTGTTTTTGTTTGTTATTATTATTATTTTTCTTTCTTTTTCCCTCCCCAGGTTCTTTTTTTTTTTTTCTTTCCTCCCCCTCTTCTCTTTGCCTGGTTCTCATCTTTTTTTCTTTCTTTTGGTTCTTCCCATCCCTTGTTTTTCTGTTTGCAGTTTTCTCTTTGTCCTTATTGTGCTTTTACTCTTGCTCTTTCTGGTTCTTTTCTCTTATTCCTCCCACCCCAGATATTGTGAGTGTTTTTTGTTTTTTATGTTTTCCTGTCTATTTATACTTTTTTTGCCTTTTTAAAAGTGTTTCTTTAAATATACCTTCTCATTTAAGGCTTTTTTTTTTTTTTTTTTTTGCAATGGTTCCTGTTTGTTTATGTGGTTTGGGTTTTATATCTTCATGCTTTTATCTTTTTGTGGGTTTATTTATTTATTTCTGTATAACTGAGTGGAGACAGCAACTGTGCCCGTATGACCCAATGAGACCAGCACTTCCCACAGCCCCACCTACTGAGTGACAGCCACTACTTGCTTCTGCACCAACTGAGCAATGACAGATTACAGCCAATACCACCTCAACTCACCTTTAACTGCTGTTCATGAACAGCTAAGAGAGATGGGTGCACATGCTCTCATTTTCTATTACACCCACCAGTAAAGAGGTGGTGAGTGCCTAAGTGCTAACAACTAGTGGAAAAAAGGAGCAAAATGCCCTGCTTACTCAGATATATCAAAACAAAACAAAGGAAAGGAAAAAATCTTGGGTGAATCACAATATATTATCACCAATTAAATATAAATACAATGATGTCACAATGTCTTAAAGACAAAAGACCATCACAGTCCATACAAAGAAGCAAGATGAAGTAGTAGGAACAAGAGACCAGGATGCAGACCCAGAAAACAAACTTCAGGAAGGAACAGCATTGGAACTCCCTGATAAGGAATTCAAAATAATTATATTTAGGAAGAACCTTCCATGGATTGAGAGACAGAACAAGAAATATAGTGACAAAATTAAGGAAAAAAAAAAAAAAAAAACAGATAAAACTCTAGACAATTTAGGAAAAAAATACAACTGGACAAAATAAACAAAAAATTAGAAATGATACAAAATCTACAAATAGAAATCCAGAAGATGAATACTGAAATTTCAGAAATAGATAACACATCAAATGGGCAAAGGAGTAAAATCAAATAGACAGAAGACAGAACTAGTGAGACTGAAAACAAATACTTCAATATTACTTTGTTAAGGGATCAAACAGAAAAAAGATTTTTCAAAAAAAATGAAGAAACACTAAGATTCATGTAGGATACCATAAAGAGGAATAACTTATGTGGAATCAGATTTTTTTTTTTTTTTTTTTTAAATCAGAATTACAGAACAGGAAGAGACATATAAAACCACAGACAAAATTGTTGGAAGAGAATTTCCCTAATATGATGAAAGATGAGAATATATCCATTCAAGAAGTTCAACGAACCCCAAACAGTACAGACCCAAATAAAATCACAAAAACATTATTATCAAACTCACCAAAACCAAAGACAAAGAAAGAATCATGAAAGAACAATGGAAAAACAAAGTTACCTACATAGGTTACCAAAATTGGGTGGCTTTAACAAAAAGAGCTTTATTCTCTTACAGTTTAGGAGGGTAGAAGTCCTAGTTCAAAGTGCTACCTCTGGAGGCTGGGTAAAAGCCCCTTGACCTTGAGCTTCAGCTCTGCCTCTTGCTCTGCCTCTTGCCACTGGAGCTAGAGAGGCATTTCTTCACTCAGGCAGCTGTTGATTGCTGAGGCTAACAAGCTCAAGGTCGACAAATAAAATGGCACAGTCCCAATATTATCAAACAACATAACAGGGCACGAGTTCAAGTCCAAAGACAATCCCAAGATCGGCTGGAAACATGGCAGACTGCTAAATGAAGACTCGGCTAAATGGAGGGTCCAAGCACGCCAAAAAGCTGCAGACCATTCCCAACGTTTCTCCTTATATACCGGAAATAGACCACATCCCTAAGGCAGCTACTCAGCTACTCCACTAGATTTCACCATGGAGTTGATTGCCAATCTCATCATGGGGAATAACTATAGCCAGCTGCCCAGCCACTCAAAACCAGGCCCAGCCAAGTCACCACATAACCTTAACTACTACACTTGAGGAGAAAATTATAAGTCACAGGGTAACCCCAAAGAAAAGTAATAAACCTTCACATCAAAATAAAAAAGAGGAAAATCACAAATATTTAGCAAATACTAACACAACACCAATGAAAGAAATAGTAACTAAATTCATAAACAAAATGAGATCAGGACAGAAAACTACATAAAACAGAGAAATTAGCAACACCTTGAAAAACACTTAACAAAATAACTACAACAAATTCAAACTTGATGATACTTAGACTGAATGTAAATAGATTAAATGCACCAATCAAGAGAAGGAGAGTTGTAGGCTGGATAAGAAAACATAACCCGACTTCTGGTAAGATGGAGGAATAGGCAAACAAATGACACAGACCTTCTCCAACAAAGAAAAGAGAAACCAATTGACAGAGATATGTAAGATAATCCTGGAGCCCTGAGCTTTGAAAGGAACTGTACAGAAGTGGATTAGGCACCAACTAGTGGAAAAACCTGAACGAAAACAGTGAATACAGAGATGGTAGGAGCTGTGGACTGTCAGCTACTCCGATGGAACCAACAGCCTGAATATTTCCAAGTGGTGTTGGGACCTGAGCATTGACCTAAAGATCAGTTCTGGTCACCAAGGGCTGCAGGGACGACTGTGCTAGTGGCCTATGACTAGGAAGGGAAACAGGAAGGAGGGAGTCAACCTGAGCTGTGGACTTTCGGCTGTCCAGAGAGCACAGCCATTTTGATTGTTTACTAACAATGGCCATTTTGGATATTTAAAGTGACCAAGGGCAAAGCCACTTTGAACATTACAAGAGTAGCCATTTTGGATACTTAAAGTGACCGAGGACACAACCACTTTGAAAGTTTACAAGTGGTGGCCATTTTGGATATTTAAAGTGACCGATGGTGCAGCCATTTTGAATCTTTAAAGGTGGTGGCCATTTTGGATTTTGAAATGACAGAACTCTCATTTGGATTCCAGGGACCTAAGAATAGCCTGTTTGCCAAGGATGGCAGGGACATACGGGAGACTGACAATGGAAAGGAGACAGGTGGTAACCGTATACCCCTGCCAACTAGCAAACAGAGGAGCACAACACACTACCAGTGTTATCATGGGGAATAACTATAGATATCATTGAAACAAAACAAAGAAAACAAAAATCATGGGCAAGTCACTCCAGCATGTTGTTATTTACTGTCGAATCAGACCCAACTCATAGCGACCCTTCCTTGGGTTTCCAAGGCAGTATCACTACCTTGGAAGTAGGTTGCCCAACCTTCCTTCCGAGGAGTGGCTGGTGGGTTTGAACTGCCAGCCTTCTGGTTAGCAGTCAAGTGCCTTAGGCCCTAAGGTACCAGAACTCCAACATACAATCTCCAATTAAATATAAACAAAAAAACATCACAACGGCTCAAAGACAACAGAGTATCATAATGCACACAAAGAAGCAAGATAAAGCAGGAGAAACAAGCAACCAGGATACAGACCCAAAATACACCCCTGAGGAAGATGCAGCATTGGAAGTCCCTGATAAGGAATTCAAAAGAAATATATTCAGGCATCTTAAATGAATTGAGAGAAAGATCAAGGAAAACACTGACAAAATTAAGGAAAACACAGAGAAAACCCTAAAACAATTTCAAAAAACCATTCAAGAACAAAATGACAAAATAAATGAAAAACTAGAAATGCTACAAAATCTACATATAGAAATCCAGAAAATTAATATTAAATTAATATATAACACATCAAATGGGCAAAGGAGTAGAACTGAATGAATGGAAGACAAAATTAGTGAGACTGAAGGCAAATACCACAATATATCTTTAGAAAGCAATCAATCAGAAAAAAGATCAAAACAAAATTTAAAAAGCCTCAGGATCATGTGGGAGCTCTGGCAGCATTGTGGCTAAGGCACTTG
>NW_006921675.1:2368568-2371987 GCF_000298275.1 Orycteropus afer afer | reverse complement strand
AACCCTAACACTACACCTCTACAAAAAGGGCAAGGAGACCACATCTCCTGACCTCCTCTAACCCCACAAGAGGAAAAAAGAATCACTATCAGTAACCCAAGGCCTATTCCTGCAAGGCCAGACATGCTGTCTCCCTCCAGCCCCTTCACCAACTGTTCCTCCCAAAGCGCCCACCACCTCTCTCCTGCATTCAATAATTCGCTGCAGTGGCCACACAGAACTCAGATTACGGGGTTTATTAGGAAAGCACCAAGCTACCATTCAAATTTGGGAAAAATGCTCAGTCTCTCTCCCAGCCCGCTGTCTCTCAGCCAGCAGTCTCTCACAGTCTACCAGCAATGGGTGTCCCTCGGTGTCTAACTCAGCAACACGTGTCTCTTGCATCTCTATTCCAGCAGCATGTGTCTCTTTCAGCAGCACATTTTCCTCAGCCAGCAGTCAGAAAGAGACTTCTGCGTCTAGGCGACCTCCTTTTGAGCCCGGCAGACTGGCCAAACCAGCCAATCATAACATCAGAATTCTAAACACCTGAGAGAGAGCGGGAACCTCCCACAACATTGTTTAGTGCCACTCCCAACAGAAATACCCAGGTGGACAACTTTAGCAATCAGGAACTCTTCAGTTGTTCATGGCAAATTCCACCTCAGAGTTTACAAAGACTTATGGGTAGAAAAGCCACACTAAGTGATTTACTACATCTCAACCTCCAAAAATTAAAAAAAAAAGGCCAGCAAAAAAAGCTTACAGTCACCAGAAGCAAAGAAATAATGAAGATTAGAGCAGAAATAAATGAAACAGAAAGAGACAACAGAAAAAAATCAACAACACTAGAAGCTGATTCTTTGAAAAGATTAATAAAATCGGCAAGCCACTGGCAAATTGAACAAAGGAAAAGGAGAAGATCCAAATAACACAGATAAGAAACAAAATGGACCAACTGACATAAAAGGATAACATAAGGATACCATAAAGAACTGTACTCCAACAAATTTGACAATCTAGAAGAAATTAACAGATTTCTGGAAACATACTACTTACGTAAACTTACACAGACTGAGGTGGAAAAGTTGAACATACCCAAAATCAAAGAAGAAACTGAACAGGTCATAAAAAATTACGAACAAAATAAAGTCCTGGCCCAGATGGATTCACTGGAGAATTCTACCAAATGTTCAGAGAAGAAATGATACCAATCCTATGCCAACTATTCCAGAACACAGAAAAGGATGGGGTCCTCCCAAATTCATTTTATGAATAAAGCATAAACTTGATACCAAAACCAGGCAAAGACATGACTAAAAAGGAAAATTATAGAAAAATATCCCTCATTAATACAGATGCAAAAATCTTCAACAAAATCCTAGCTAATACACTCCAACAACATATCCAAAAAATAATACATCATGACCAAGTGGGGTTCATACCAGGTATATAAGGATGGTTCAACATTAGAAAAACAATCAACATAATCCATCACATACGTAAAATAAAGAAAAAGAATTACACGATCATATCAATAGATGCAGAAAAGACATCTGATAAAATCAAACATCTGTGCTTGATAAAAACTCAGAAAAATAGGAATAAAAGGTAAATTCTTCACCATAATAAAGGACATAAATACAAAACCAAAAGCCAACAATATTCTCAATGGAGAGAGACTTAAACTGTTTCTCTTGTGAGTGGAAATCAGATAAGGATGTCCTCTATCACCACTTCTATTCAACTTCATAGTGTAAGTCCTAGCCAGGGCAATAGGCAAGAAAGGGAAATCAATGGCATCCAAATTGGTAAGGAAGAAGTCAAACTATCCCTATTTGCAGATTATATGATCGTATATATAGAAAACCCAAGAGGCTCAGCAAGATAACTACTGGAACTAATTGAGAGATTTAGCACAGTGGCAGGATGCAAGAGCAACATACATAAATCAGTTGGATTCCTCTATACCAGCAAAGAGACTGCTGAAAAGGAAATCAATACCATTTACGATAGCTAACCCCACCCCACCCCCCCCCCCCTAAAAAATACTTGGGGATAAATCTTACAAAAAATTTTTTAAAAAAAAACCTCACTGCTGTTGAGTCCATTTTGATTCACAGTGAACCCTCCTTAGGTTTCCGAGGCTGTATCTCTATGGAAGTAGATTGCCTAATCTTCCTTCCAAGGAGTGGCTGGTGGCTTTGAACCGCCAGCCTTCTGGTGAGCAATCAAATGCCTTAGGCACTACACTACCAGAATCCCCCAGAAAATTTAACATCCTCTGCATCGGCCAGGAATCCTACACAAAAAACTACTTCATGAAAACATAAGAGAACTAAGTAAATGGAGGCACATACCATGCTCATAGGAAGATTGAGCATTGTGAAAATGTCAATACTATACAAAGCAATTTATACATTTAATGCAATCCCAATCCAGATTCCATCAACATTTTTTAAGGATATGTAAAAACCAGTAATTAATTTTATATGGAAAGGATAAGCAAAGCACTGTTGAAAAAGAAGAATGCAGTAGGAAGTCTCACATTCCCAGATCTCGAAAACTACTATACAGCCACAGTAGTCAAAACAGCTTTGTTTGGACTGAGATCAGGCAAGGTGGCCAACTAGGCAGAAAGACTGCACAGACCATCTTCAACAAAGAAAAGGGAAACCAATTAACAAAGACACAGGAGACAATCCTGGACCCCTGAGCCTTGAAGGGAAGGATATACAAGTGGACTAAACCTCAACTAGCAGAAGAATTTGTATGAAAATACCAAAAAGGAGACAATGGGGCTGCAGTCTGACAGCGGTCCTGACGGCTCAGACAGCTTGACAATTCCCAAGTGGTGGGAGGACCTAAGAATTAACCTAAAAATCACCCGGCTAGCCAGGGACTGCACAGAGGACTGTGCACGGTGGCTGGGAAGAAACAGAAAAGGTGAAGAGAAAGGTGGGCTGAGCTGTGGACTTTTGCTGGTCCGGAGAACGCTGCCATTTTGAAGGCTTAAAAAGCAGCTTGACTATTTTGGATATTTAAAGAGACAGCAGTCTCGCAGAGTCCTGAGGCTTAAGAACACATTTGGCTTTCAGCAACCCCAAGGACACTAGGGACCTGCAAGACCGAAAATGTATGACATTCCTCTTGTTACTCTTATACTCCACACCCGCTTGGTGAACGGAGGTGCGGATAACCCCCACTCCCACCTACCTTCTGGGCCCACAGGAACTTCATCGCAGTCTGTGTGCTAAGACGGAACCTGGGTGCCCTGCCCTGTCCTCCACCAATTTTTTTCTCTCTTTATTTATTTCTTTGTTTATTTTCACTTTCTTTTTTCTGGTGATTAGTTTGCTTGTATTTGTCTGTTTTAAAACAACTAATATTATTAATGGGAGCTCTGGTAGCATAGTGCCTAAGGCACTTGACTGCTAACC
>NW_006921675.1:2356678-2365643 GCF_000298275.1 Orycteropus afer afer | reverse complement strand
ACCTTCACCAAAATCACAATAATAAAAAAATACATAAAAAAGATCTGTACCTCACACCACACACAAAAAAGGAATACTGGGCAAACTACTTCTACAGAGATACTACCTTGGAAACCCAAGGAGGGGTCGCTATGGGTCGAATCGACTCAACGGCAGTGAGTTGTTTTTTGTTTGTTTGTTTTTTAATATATTTTGTACTATTGGACTATTTTACCATATATACATATCATCTCTTAAAAAACTAAAGTCTCTTGCTATTTCAAAAAGTATTACAGCAAGCTACTTATCTCTTTATTGCTGTGAAAGGGAAAGAAGGGAATAGAAATCTTCAAACTGAATAACTGAGGTAAACTACTTTGAGTCAACATATTGCTAATCACCAAGGAAAGAGTGAATATCAAAAACTAGTTCTAGGAAATGCTATGTTGTTCTCTGTAGAACTATAAGTTTCTGTGCCAAATCCTTATTTTCATGTCTAGGCCCCATTATCCATTATTATCCTTTGCTTCTTTTATGTACATACAGTTAAATAATGCTATAAATATACTTTAATATTTAAGTAGAAAATTTCTAGAATTCTAAATCCCTATTCTAAATTATTTAATGTCATAAATAAACTCACCCATATTATTTATAAGAACAAGACATCCTCTTTTCCTGGCAAACATTTACTTATGAAAAGAACACAACTGAGAAAAAGGAGGAGGAGGAGGAAGAGAGGAAGAAAGAGGAAAGTGAAAAAGAAATTGTGATAATGTGATCTTGTAATAAGAATCACAATTCATTAAAACAAAATTGCCAGTTATTTGTTACATGCCAGGTACTTAAGCACAAATATATGAGTCAGATACATCTATTATAATCAAGTTCACAAGTTGGTGGAGAAATCAGATACACATTATAAACTACAATACTGTGTAATAACAGTTATGATATGGTATGATTAGACTCACAGAAGAAGAAAGATAGTGTCTGATGCTGCTAAGCAGCTTATAAAAGGACAATCATATCTGAGCCATCCTAAAAACTGAGGAAGAGTCTGTTGGAAAGAAGGGAAATACATTTCAGTCAGAAGGAATAGCAAAGGAAAGACAGTGTGAAAAACCATACTGTATTCAGGAATGAAGAACTGATTTTATATGGCTGGAGCACAGAACACATGGGAGAACAGGAAATAAAGATGGAAAGGGAGGTTAGGGTGAAAGGGAGAGGTAGTAGGAAATGAAGCTGGAACAGTGAGTTGTTGTTATTAGGACCACTGAGTGAATTTTGACTCAGTGACCCCATGTGACAAAGAACTCCACTTAGGTTTTTCTTGGCTGTAACTTTACAGATGCAGATCATCAGGTCTTTCTCCTATGGTGGCACTGAGTGGGTTCAAACCATCAACCTGTAAGTTACTAGCACTATGTGTACCACTGTTGTTGGTAGGTGCCGTTGAGGTGTCTCTGACTCACAGTGACCCTATGCACAGCAGAATGAAACACTGCCCGGTCTTTGGCCAGCCTCATGATTCCTGGTATACCTAAGACCATAGTTGCAGGTACTGTGGCTATCCATCTCATTGAGGACCTTCCCCTTCTTCATTGACCCTCCACTTTACCAACCATGCTATTTTACCCTAGGGAATGGTTTCTTCTGACAACATAACCAAAGTAGGTCAGACAAAGTCTGGCCATTCTCACTTTCAAAGAGCATTCCGACTGCACTTCTTCCAGGACAGATTTGTTAGTCCTTTAAGCAGACCATGGCACTCTTAGCATTCTTCTCCAACATCACAACTTAAAACCATCAATTCTTCTTAGGTCTTGCTTATTCATTGCTCTCATATGCATAAGAGGCGATTGAAAAGGGTTAGGCGCACCTTAGTCTTCAAGGAGACATCTCTGCTCTTCATCACTTGAGAGATATCTTTTGCAGCAGATTTGCCCAAAGCAATAGGTCATCTAATGTCTTGACTGTTGCTTCCCATTGGTGTTGATTGTAGAACCAAGTAACATGAAATCCTTGACAACTTGAATCTTTTCTCCATCCACTGTGAAGCTGCTGATTGGACCAGTTGTGAGGATTTTTGTTTTCTTTATACTGAGGTGTAATCCATACTGCAGAGTGTAGTCTTTACTCTTCATCAGTAAGTGCTTCAAATCATCCTCACTTTCAGCAAGCAAAGTCGTGTCATTTGTGTATCGCAGGTTGTTAATGAGTCTTCCTTCAATCCCGATGCCATGTTCTTGTTCATATAATCCAGCTTCTTGGATTATTTGCTCAGCATACAGTTGAATAAGTATGGTGAAAGAATACAACCTTGATGCACTCCCTTCTTGATTTTGAATCATGCAGTGTCCCCTTGTTCTATTTGAACGACAGCCTCCTGATCTATGTACAGATTCCTCATGAGTACAATCACATGTTCTGGAATGCCCATTCTTCTCAATGTTATCTATCATTTGTTATGATCCAGACAACTGAATGCTTTTGCATAGTGAATAAAACGTAAATAAACAACTTTCTGGTATTCTTTGCTCTCAGCTAAGATCCATCTGACATCAGCAATGATATTCCATGTACCACTAGAAAGCCTTAAAGCAGTGGACAGGGTCAGTTTTTTTAAACTCTAGAAAAATGATTGTTTTTTAAATAAATAAATTGTGTAAAATTTGCTGTTGTAAAGAATGGTGGTAGTGTTTTAACCTAGAAAATACAAACAATTTTCTTCAGAATATGAATACACTAATTACTGGTATACAAATGAATGATACTATCTACCAATTACTCATCTTTTCATTATGTCAGGCCCTATGGCTCTCAACTTACAAATCATTAAATCCACTACTCCCATGGAGTCAATTCCAATCCATACCAACCCTATAGGACACAGTAGAACTGCCCCATAGAGTTTCCAAGGCTATAAATCTTCATGGAAGTAGACTCCCCCATCCTTCTCCTGAGGAGCAGCTTGTGAGTTTGAACTGCCAACCTTTTGGTTGGTTAGCAGCCAAATGCCTTAACTACAGCTCTGGTAGTGTAGTACCCAAGGCACCTGACTGCTAACCAGAAGGCTGGCGGTTCAAACCCACCAGCCACTCCTCAGAAGGAAGGTTGGACAATCTACTTCTGTAGTGATACTGCCTTGGAAACCCAAGGAGGAGTCTCTATAAGTCAGTTCCGACTCAACAGCACATAATAATAACAACAACAACAGTGCTGCTTACAAATCATCAGTTTTTTTTTCTTTTATTTGCATGAACTTGAAAGCAATAAAATCGTATTTACTGTCAAGTATTACATTATTCACAATTGTCATTAATTAATGTTGACTGCCTCCACCTAAACAAGTATGAATTTGTAATGCTTAACTGCACAATTAATACATGGTCACATTTGCCTTTGTAAAATCAGACACACAGGCAAAGTAGTTGTGTATATTTAAGCCCCAGGAATATTTATACTTAGCAGTATTTTACTAGTCCAAAAACAACTTGAGATTCAGTTTTATAACTGTGCTGCTGTATTTGATGTCTAGTTTTTAAACTTCTCTAAATTTTAAACCGTTGCTGTTGAGTCAATTCCAACTTACAGCAGCCTTATGAATGTCAGAAGAGAACTGTGCAAATGATATCTAGATAATGCAATTTTACTCAGACTTTTAAAAATGCTTCCACAAAATATTAATAGCCCACGTACTACATACGTAAGTGTGTCTTTATTGTCATTAGGTGCCGTCAAGTTGCTTCCAACTCATGTGACCCTACTACGTACAACATACCGAAGTACTGCTTAGCCTTGTGCCATATTCACAATCATTGCTGTCTTTAAGCTCATTCTTACAGCCACTGTATCAATCTATCTTCTTGAAGGTCTTCCTCTTTTTCACTGACCCTCACTGTACCAAGCATGATGTCTTTCTCTAGGAACTGGTTCTCCAGACAACATGACTAAAGTACGTGAGACAAAGTCTCACCATCCTTGGTTCTAAGGAGCATTCTGGCTGTACTTCTTCCAAGAGAAACTTGTTAGCTCTTCTGGCAGTCCATGGTCAACACCATAATTCAAAGGCATCAATTCTTCTTCAGTCTTCCTTATTCATTGTCCAGCTTTCGTATGCATGGAGGGTATTCAAAATACCATGCATTGGGTCAGGTTCACCTTAGTCCTGAAAGTGACATTTTTGCTTTTTAAAGATGTATTTTGCAGCAGACTTGCCCGATGACGTTTGGTTTCTTCACTGCTGCTTCCATGGGCATTGAACGTGGATTCAAGTAAAGCGAAATCCTTGACAATTTCAGTTTTTTTCTCCGTTTATGATGTTGCTGCTTATTGGTTCAGTTGTGACAATTTTTGTTTTCTTTATGCTGAGGGGCAATCCATACTGAAGGCTGTAGTCTTTGATCTTCCTTGGTAAGTGCTTCAAGTCCTATTCACAATCAGCAAGTAATGCTGTATCATCTGCATATCACAGATTGTTAATAAGTCTTTCTCTAATCTTAATGCCGTGATGTTCTTCATAGACTCCAGCTTCTTGGATTTATTCAGCATACAGAATGAATATGTACGGTGAAAGGATACAAACCTGATACACACCTTTTCTGATGTTAAACCATCTAGTATTCCCTTGTTCTGTTTGAACAACTGTCTACCAGTCTATGTACAGGTTCCACATGAACGTAATTAAATATTCCGGAATTCCTGTTCTTCGTAACGTTATTCGTAATTTGTTACGATTCCACAGTCAAATGTCTTTGCATAAGTCAATCAAACCCAGGTAAACATCTTTCTGGTACTCTATTTTCAGCCAAGATCCATCTGACATCAGCACTGATACTCTTCCATGTCCTCTTCTGAATCCAGCTTGAATCTCTGGCAGTTCCCTGTCAATGTACTGCTGCAACAATTTTATGAATTTTCTTCAGTATAATTTTACTTGCATGTGGTATTAATGATATTGTTCAATAATTTCTGCATTCTGTTGGATCCCTTTTCTTTGGAATAGGCATGTATATGGATCTCTTCAGTCTGTCAGCCAAGTTGCTGTCTTGCAAATTTCTTGGCATAAATGAGTGAGCACTTTCAGCACTGCATCTGTTTGTTGTATTATCTCAAATAGAATTCAGTTAATTCCTGGAGCCATTTTCACCACTGCCTTCCATGAGCAAGGATCTCTTCCTTCAGTACCATTAGTTCTTGATTATACGCAACCTCCTCAAAGGACTATGTCAACTAATTCTTTCTGCTACAGTAGTTCTGTGTAGCTGTTTCACCCTATTTTGATGATTTCTGCATCATTCAGTATTTTGCCCAGAGAACCCTTCAGTTCTGCAACTCAAGGCCTCGCTTTTCTCTTCAGTTGTTTCAGCTTTAGAAATGCCCAGCACATTCTTCCCTTGTGGTTTTTCAGCCCAGGTCTTTGCATGTTTCATTTTAATACTTTACTTCTGTCTTCTAGAGCTTCCCTTTGAAATCTTCTGTTCAGCTCTTTTACTTCCTCATTTCTTCCACTGGATTCAGCTACTCTGTTTAAGAGCTACTTTACATTTGGGAGAACAATGTGGAACAAAACTCAAAACCATTAAAAAAATAAAAAAAGTGTATGGGGGGGTGGGGGAGACTAGGTTTGCTGGTCTGACAGAGCCCTCGGTGCACTTGAGGTCTGAAACTGAACCTACTCCTATGGCTTCCAGCCAAACAAAAGATAGGCATATGAGCTGAACATTTACATTACGTCAATACACTCCTTGGAGAGATCAATCATGGGAGAATAGAAGGGCTGTGTATGCACAGGGAGACAGCTGGAGGACAGGAATGCATGGAGGGAAGGACACAGGGAAGAGGTGACTATGGGGAGGAATTGGGAGGGGAGCTGTTGCACTGTGGGAGATTGCAGTCAATGTCATGAAACAAAGTATACGTGAACTGCTATACAGAAAATGAATTTGCTCTGTAAACTTTCACCCAAATCACAATTAAAAAAAAAAAATTACAGCCATAGGATCATTGAATGTTCAAGATGGAAAGCAAGTATAAAGATCAATGGGCTCAACCTCCTCTTTTATGAAATGAGATTCAGATCCCAGCTCTTTCACTTACAAACTGCGAGACATTGGATTTGATAATTAACTTTTTTCATCACCTACAGACTGTGGGGATAATGATATTTGTCTATTATAGATGTATGAAAATGTCTAAAATTGAGCTTAAATGAGGGTTATATTAAATATAATTTTTAAATAATTAAAAAATAAAAATAAAAAAGAGCTACTTTGCATTCAAGTTTCCCTTAGTAAGATCTAAAACAACTAAGTGTTTTCTTTAAGTTCAGAGGCATGGAGTCTAGTGTGAGCTCTGCCATGAACTTACTAGATTTATCAATGTTGGGGAAATAATTCAATAGATTAATCTAATGATCAGTTTCCTCAGCTGTGAAAATGAAAGAGATAAGCGATAACCCTTAACATCTTTTTGAGTTCTCCAATTCTATGGACATGTGAGAAAATCATTATACTAGGTATAGGAGTCAGCCTCCAAGATGATGCTCAATGATTCTTGCCTCCTACTATTCACTCTCTTGGGTACTCTCCTCCCACACTAAATAGAAGTGACCTGGGTAACCAATAAGACATTGCATAAATGATAGTGTGACTTCCGATGTTAGGTCATATAGTCACTGTAGATTTCACCAAGCTTTCTTGAATTACTTGCTCTGGGGAAGCCAGATGCCATGTTGTGAAACACACTTAATTGTGGGGTAACTTGTTAAATAACAAAAGATAACTAATAAAGTAGGCCAATGTAATAATATATGCTTTGAAATAACTTACCCTATTTTCTTTCCTGCAAAATTTAACTCACATCTCAAATGCACACCATTCAAAAGTAGGATAAGGAAATCAGTAAGACATGTATTTGCAGATGAAAAAATGCTATGCCTGGCCACAAAATAGAATATTTCTATTTGTATCTTATGAAGATTAAATGTATGACCTTTAATAGCATGTTCTTTAACGTCAACTAGGCCAATTAACTCAAACTGTAATACTATAAATTCAATTAAAAGTTTAATATGTCATTCTAACAGTTGCTTGAGAAACAAAGTTTTACAGTTATTTTTTAAGAAATGGCACTCACCAGATTGCATCACAGCCTGAAAGTTACAATATATTATATGAGGCTGAACTGTATCCCCAAAGGAGGTTTACAGAAAGCTTTAGAGAGGATTTTCACATCTCAGATGATGGACATAACCTGGGGCAAAGGCTATCTTGTGTTTACAAATTCTGAAGATCTCCTGGCAAGCTAATCCCATTTGTCTTCTCTGCTGGAAGGAAGAGTGTATTCCTCATTTTAAAGTACAAAGAGGGCTTGTTAATATAATTTTTAAAGGCTATTCCCTGTGAAATGATACAATGCACTTGAGCCATCAACCTCAACTAACTGCAGTTGTTGCTGTATTTTGTAAATACTAGCAAGTATTTGCATAAAGATTCACACAGTCACTTTACCAACTGTGGAAGGGGTCAGTCCAAATGCAGTCTGCCTCCTTTCCCTAATTTAAAAATGAACCCTGTGCTTAGCACCAGATATGTCAGTCTGGCTTCGTAGACAGCATAGAAGGACACTCCCTTTTACTGAGGTATCTTAACTCCAAACACATTTCATAGCTGCTGGTAGGCTATCAGCACATCCCTCCCATCTTGCCCTGAGCACATGTTAACAGTCCCAGGAACTGCACAACTAAAGCCTATTTATTATATGGCAGTTGGCCAACCTCACTTCTGTATTTTTCTCTGGTTATGTGGGGAAAGCGTCCTTCTGCAGCACAGGAGGGGTATGTGCAAATTATCTCTGTTTTGACCGTGGAGCAAGACTGACAGCCATGTAGAAGCTGACCTTGCTTTGTCTCTTCTCCATGTGAGTAAAGTGTTGTTCCATCCAATGCCTATGTGTGAGGTATGTCTTGGTGACACTGACACTTGCAAATCATGGAGTAGTATACTATCCTTTATGTAATAGGGCTTTTTCTCTGGAGATGGATCATTTTCTCAAAACCAGTATCACTGCAGTTGATAGATTTGTAGTTAACTGCATGATCCCTAAAACCAAAAGATTGCCTTTAACTTCAGAAAGCGCTGAAGTTATAAACTTGGTGGTATTATATTTGCCATTTATGTAGGAAGACAATGAATGGTTTAATCATTTATAAACTAATTCAATTTTTAAACTTTAATATATAGGAAAGAAAAAGTGCTACAACAGCATTTTACTTTAGCCTTGAAATTCATATTTTCTTTATGCATTCTGATTTCTTCTACACAATTATCAGATTTCTTTTTTTTTTTTTTTTAACTTTACAGTCATTCTGGTATTAATTCCTTAATAAACTTAGTATGGTAATAATGCATACAATATATAAGGTTACAAATATTTTAAGCATACATAACATCCAAAGAGTACCAAAAAGCCGTAGAAGTAGGAAAGAACATTATCAGAGACTGATAATCTATTCAAACAAGAAAGAAATAATTTCCTAAAAACCTTAAAAGTAATCTTTGGATAATGAGCCAGTATCTTCTTTCCTACTCTTTTATTACATTGCTTATCTTCTATTTTAATCACATAAAATTTAAGACATTTTTCTTTATTCTGATCCATTACATCTCTTTTAAAGTCTTATATAATAAAGTGACCCATCTTCTGTTGAAGGCTCTTCTCCAGACTAGTCTCCATTCCTTCCAAGAATAGGAGCTGCACATCATTTCTGCAAATTTTCCTTAGATTCACTGCTCATAGAAACAACAGTAACATTTGAGCTAATAAAATAATTTCACCTTTGTTCTGTAATTTCATCATTTTTGGACCAGCTATGTTGTTGTTGCTGTTGTTATGTACCGTCCAGTCGGATCCGACTCATAGTGACCCCTTCTTGGGTTTCCAAGGCAGTATCACTACGGAAATAGATTGCCCCATCTTC
>NW_006921675.1:2351913-2356198 GCF_000298275.1 Orycteropus afer afer | reverse complement strand
CAATTATAGCATCAGAACTCTAAGCACCTGAGAGAGAGTGGGCACCTCCCAGAACATTGTTTTGTGCTACTCCCAACAGAAATACTCCAGGTGGACACCTTCAGCAATCAGGAGCTCCTCAGTTGCTCATAGCAAATTCCACCTTGGAGTTTACAAAGACTTATGGGTAGAAAAGCCACACAAAGTAATTTACTGCACTGCAAGGACAATCTTGAACTGTTTCATAATATTTAACCACAGTATAATATTTTAATGAACTCAATCATTAAGGTCTCTTTTCAACTTGCCATCTTATAAAAGACATCATAATTTACTTTTTTCTTGATATTTCTGAACAAACACAATATTCTCTCTTGCATTAGAAAACAGTTTCTAATCAATCCTTTTAAAGCCTATGCAAAGCCCTTAACAGAAATTTTATTTTACTTCTGCATATATATTTGAGGATAACTATAAGTTTATTCTCTTCCATCACAAGTGTCAAGCAAAAAACCTTGCAAATTTAGATCTCTACCGGTTTATGCATCAACTTATGTGAAGAATAAATATAATGTGGTGAACATTCTTTGACTAATAAGATCAAAGACAGGGCATATGACCAAGAATTAGCTTGCCAAGCTTATTATTCCTCTTTCAAATAGATAAGACAGACAAGGACAGCATGAGCAATCCAACTACTACCTCTGCTGAACCATCTCTTGGTCCCTCTTTCTTTTCAAAGACTACCTAGCAATGAACCAGTTCAGAAATTCTATAGCCTTTATGTTATTATCTAATGTAGGTTTTATAATTTTAAACATTAACACTTTTAATCTGGTACTTTCTATATATTTTCCAAATGATAGTAATAAAAAGGTGATTTCATACTGTACCCAGGGTATAATGTATTGATGATTCTCTTACCTCAGGTGAGATGAGTAATTCCCATGGCCACTGTTCAATTTAGTAACTCTAATATTGCCTCTAATATTATTACTGCATTCTAACTTATATATGCACTCTAAAATTGCACTAGAAGTAAATACAGAGAGACTGGAAGATGGTGTCTTACCTGTAGCCCACACACTAGTTCCCTCTAACATCTGAGTGCCTGAAAAACTAGGTGCAGCAGTTTGAAGTGGGGATTCTGGCAATCTGAACACCTCATTAAGTGAGAGTACACTAAACTCGGGGGAGTAGGATTAGAAAGGAAAGAGAAGCAGTGTAATTACCTGAAAAGAAAAAAAGTATAGGCAAACCTGCCCTGCAGAGCGCCGACCAGCCGGCAAGACAGGGCATGGGAGGGCTCCCTGGGGCAGTGGAGAGAATGCACCAGAGCACCCGCGACCACTCCCTGGATCTACCTTCAGCATCTGCTTTTATCGGTAAACTTGGGACCAAAGAGAGGAAGCAGAGACCCGTCTGGCTCCAGGTGCTGCTAAACTGGGAGCATAGAGGTAAACTTGCCACAAGTGGGCAAGGGTCTCCTGGGACTAACTCACAGCACCGGTAAGGGAAGCTATCCCAGGACAGTTTTTTGGCATGGAGGAACCTGGAGTATGGGGCTTTTGCAGCTGTCAGAATCTGGCAGAAAGCAGCGGCCTCCTAACCATTGAGTACTTTGTTGAACTTGAGCTACAGGCCTGCGAGTAACAGGTTAGTATCATCAACAGCAGCCTACTCAAAGCCCTGGTAATGGCTACTAGCACCTTGGAGCTTTTTTTTTTTTTCCCCCTCTTTTCTTCCTCCTTTCCCCACCACTCCCCTGACTCATCCAACAGAAAAACCAAATTAAGCCACCATAACACCTGCCGACTCAAATCCTAAACCCCCTTCACAACAAACAGAGACCTGCATTCACATTCCACACAGTGATTCCATCATCACAAAGAAAACCGCAGAACAAGGCAGCACACCTAAATTAATAACCAAAAAATAAAATATATCAGGTCCACCTTTGCAAAAATATTAAATCATAAAATCAAGACAAAACAAATCAATACATAACAGTTAAAGAAAACTTCACAATGTCTAGGAAACAACAAGCAACCTCAAAACAAACAAACAACAACGACACCAAAAAAAAACAGGGTAAGACAACAGAAATAAAATCTCAAATGAAAGTCTCATTAAACATGGAAGAAGAGGAGGTAATAGAATTATCCGAGAAGGAATTTAGAAGGTATCTTTATAGAACTCTCTAAGAGCTCAAGGAAACCCCAAACAGAATTAAGGAGAACACAAAAAGTACCCTGGAAGAACTCAGGAAAACCATTCAAGACAAAATAACAAAACTAATATGCAATCAGAACTCATACAAAAACAGCAGTTAGAAATAATCCAGAAGATGAATACCAAAATTACAGAATCACACAACACAGCAGAAGCACAATAGAATAAGCCAGAATAGGCTGAAGAACACATTTCCCAACTAGAAGAAAAATTGCTTGACACCAGCCTGTGTGACAAAAAGTCAGAACAAAGATTTAAGAGAAATGAAGAGAACCTAAGAGTTATATGGGACAACATGAAAAGAAACAACATACGCCTCACTGGAATTCCAGAACAAGAGGAGGAGAAAAAAAAAAAAAACACTGAGAAAATTGTGGAAGACTTCCTAACAGAAAATTTCTCCCATATCATGAAGGAAGAAAAGATATTTGTCCAAGAAGCTCAAAGAACCCCATATAGGATAGATACCAAAAGAAAAACACCAACACATATCATAATCAAACTGTCCAAAACCAAAGACAAAGAAAGAATCTTGCAAGCTGCCCAGGACAAAAGAAATATTACTTATAACAATCAGTTAGGCTGAGTTCTGATTACTCAGTAGAAACTATGCAAGCAAGAAGGCAGTGAAATGGCATATATAAAACACTGAAAGAAAAGAACTTCCAACCAAGAATCCTACCTCTAGCCAAACTGTCCATCAAATATGAGGGTGAAATCAAAACATTCTCAGACAGAATGTAATGGATTTTGTGAAAACCAGACCAACCCCACAAGAAATGCTTAAGGAAGTCCTTCCAATAGAGAACCCAGAGCAGAGAACAATAAAATCAGGACACCTGACATCAACACTAAAACCAAATCAGAAATAGATGCTCAAAATAAGACCATAAAACATTGTACACTAAAAAACAAGTAAGTCAATCTGCACACGACAATACGAACTAACCAAATACAGGGAATAAAAGTTCTAAGTATAAAACTTCCAAATGGAGAGGAAAACAGGGCAATGTCCTCACAGAACAGACTGTTCCAAAAATATAGAGACAAGAACACACTCCAAGGTAACCACAGAGAAAATTAATAACCCCCCTAAGCATACCCAGAACAAAGGCAAACACATGTGTTTAGTAAGCACAAAACCAACAATAAAAAGGAAAAGAGAGGAAACACTTGACAACAAAATGAACTCAGCACAGAAAAGTATATGGACCAAGGAAACTCCAACAACATGACAAAAAAACACAATAGAATGGCAGCAATCAATGCATTTCTATCACTAGTTACACTCAATGTGAATGGCCTAAATGCACCAATTAAGAGAAAGAGAGGGGCAGACTGGATAAGGAAACAAGACCCATCAATATGCTACCTACAACAGATTCACCTTAGACACAAAGATAAAAATAAACTAAGAGTTAAGGAGTGGGAAAAAAATATACCAAGCCAACGGTAACCAAAAAAGAGCAGGAATGGAAATACTAATTTCTGATAAAATAGACTTTAAGGTGAAAAACAATATAAGGAGGTCACTATATGATGCTGAAAAGGTCAACTGACAAAGAAGACATCACGATAATAAATACCTGTGCACCCAATGAAAGTGCTCCAAAATACATGAAGCAAATATTAATTGAATTGAAAGGGAAAATAGACAACTCTACAATAGCAGTAGTTGTTGTTAAGTGTTGTCGAGTCATTTCTAACTCATAGCGACCCCATAAACAGCAGAATGAAACACTGCCCAATCCTGCGCCAGCTCCATGATCCCTGCTATACTTGAGACCACTGTCGTAGCCACCGTGTCAATCCATCTTGTTGAAGGCCTTCCCCTCTTTCATCGACCCTCCACCATACCAAGCACAACATCTTTCTCCAGGGAATGGTCCCTTCTGACAACATGACCAAAGTAGCTGAGACGAAGTCTGGCCATTCTCGCTTCCAAGGAGCATTTCGGCTGCACTTCCTCCAGGAAAGATCTGTTAGTTCTTTTAGCAGTCCATGGTACTTTCAGCATTCTTCGCCAGCACCACAACTCAAAAGCATCAACTCTTCTTCAGTCTTCCCTATTCAT
>NW_006921675.1:2349829-2351128 GCF_000298275.1 Orycteropus afer afer | reverse complement strand
CTGCTGCAACCGTTTTTGAATTATCTTCAGTAAGATCTTACTTGCGTGTGATATTAATGATATTGTTTGTTAATTTCTACATTCTGTGGGATCACTTTTCTTTGGAATGAGTACAAATATGGATCTCTTCCAGTCAGTTGGCCAGGTAGCTGTCTTCCAAATCTCTTGGCATAACCGAGTGAGTACTTCCAGTGGGACATTAGTTTGTTGAAATATCTCAATGGGTAGTCCATCAATTCCTGGAGTCTTGTTCTTCACCAATTCCTTCATTGCAGCTTCAACTTCCTCCTTCAATACCATTGGTTCTTGATCATAAGCCACCTCCCGAAATGGATGAAGATCGACCAGTTCTTTTTGGTACAGTGACTCTGTGTACTCCCTCCATCTTCTTTTGATATTTCCTGCATCATTCAACATTTTGCCCATAGAATCTCTCAACACTGCAACTCGAGGCTTAAATTCTTTACTCAATTCTTTCAGCTTGAGAAATGCCGAGCGTGTTCTTCCCTTTTGGTTTTCTAACTCCAGGTCTTTGCACATTTCACCACAGTAACTGGCTTTGTCTACTCGAGCTGCTCTTTGTAATCTTCGGTGCAGCTCTTTGATGCTGTCATTTCTTCCATTTGCTTTAGCTATTCTCCACTCAAGGGCAAATTTCAGAGTCTCTTCTGTCATCCATTTTGGTCTTCTCATCTTTTTAGTGACCTCTTGCTTTCTTCATGGATAATGTTCTTGATGTCTTCTGACAATTCTTCTGGTTTTCGGTCATTGGTGGTCAATGCATCAAATCTATTCTTTAGATGGTCTCTAAATTCAGGAGGGATATATTCATGATCATATTTTGGCTCTCTTGTATTTGTTTTAATTGTCTTCAACTTCAATTTGAACATGCATATGAGCAGTTGATGGTCTAATCCACAATCAGCTCCTGGCCTGGTTTTGGCTGAAGATATTGAGCTTTTCCATCACCTCCTGCCACAGATGTAGTCAATCTGATTACTGTGTGTTCCATCCACTGAAGTCCACGTGTACAACTGCCATTTGTGTTGCTGAAAAAAGGTATTTGCAATTTTGCTGGTTTTGCAAAATTCTACCATGCGAGTTCCAACATTACTTCTGTCACCAAGGCCAAATTTTCCAACTACCGGTGATTCTTCGTTTCCAACTTTTGCATTTCAGTCACCAGTAATAATTAACACATCCTGATTGTATGTTCCATCAATTTCAAACTGTAGAAGTTGATAAAAATCTTCAATTTCCTCATCTTTGGCTTTGGTGGTTGGTGCATAAATTTGAATA
>NW_006921675.1:2346169-2349440 GCF_000298275.1 Orycteropus afer afer | reverse complement strand
AAGGCTGGTTTTGCTCTGATGATGCAGCTCTTTCCAAATCCAATTTTGAGAGCCTTCTAACCTAAGTGACTCATCCTCCTCCTCTGTATTAGACAATATTTCCAGACTATTCATAAAGTTCCACAATAATATATCAGACAGTGTTTCTCTGCTATTCATAAGGTTTTCCCTGGTCAATTCTTTGAGAAGTAGATGGCCTCTTTCTTCTTCCTAGTCTGTCTCAGTCTGCAAGCCGGGATGATATCTGTATACCATGTGCATCCCGCTGGGCTTGAAACACCAGTGGCACAGCTTCAAGACTCACAGCCACATGTCACCAGAGTAGGACAAACTGACAGACAAATGTGTCTCCCTTAGCTGCTGGAAACCTCTTCAACCTCTCCTTACCTGGATCCCTGCGGCTGACTCCTTGTTCTGTCCTGGTCGCCCTGCCCTTTATACTCTCCTTTCCCCCACCTGGATCCCTGTGGATGATTTTAACACACCACTTTCAAGGAGGGACAGATCAACTAGAAAAAAAACTCAATAAAGATACAGAAGACCCCAACAACACAATCAACCAACTCGACCTCATAGACATATATAGTGCACTCCACCCAACAAAAGCACAATTCACATTCTTCTCTGGTGCAAATGGATCATTTTACAGAATAGATCATAAATTATGACATAAAACAGCCTCAATAAATCCAAAAACATTGAAATACTACAAAGCATCTTCTCAGGCCACAGTGCTATAAAATTAGAAATGAGTAACAGGAATAATAAGGAAAAAACATCAAAACATGAAAGCTGAACAATACACTGCTCAAAAACTACTGGGTAATAGAAGAAATAAAAAATGAAATTAAAAATATTCCTAGAATGAAAGGAGAATGAAGATACATCATACCAAAAACTATGGTACACAGTGAAAGCAGTACTTAGAAGTCAGTTTATAGCAGTAAATGCATACATCAAAAAAGAAGAAATAAATAAAATTAACACTCTAACTCAACAACTCCAACAATTAGAAAAAGAAGAAAAGAATCCTACAGTATCTAGTAGTAAGGAAATAATAAAGATCAGAGCACAATTAAATGAAATAGAAAACAAAAAAACAATAAAGAAAATCAACAAAAGAAGGTGGTTCTTCAAAAAGATTAACAAAACTGACAAACCATTGCCAAATTTAACAAAAGATAAGAAAAAGAGGATGTAAATTACTAGAATAGTAAACAAAAAGGGTGTCATAACAACAGAACCAACTGAAATAAAAAAGATACAGACAGAATATTATTTAAAAATGTACTCCAACAGATTTGAGAACCTACAAGAGATGGACAAATATTTGGAATCAAAAGACCTACCTAAATTATCCCACTCAGAGACAGAAAACTTGAACAGACCCAGAACAAGTCATAAAAAAAACTTTCCACAAGACAAAGTCCTGGCCCTGATGGCTTCACTGGAGAATTTTACCAAATACTCAGGGAAAAGTTGACACCTGCCCTACTCAAGCTATTCCAGAACATAGAAAAAGATGGAATACTCCCAAACTCATTTTATGATGCAAGCATAACACCAATACCAAAACCAGGGAAAACCAAAAACCCAAACTCACTGTCATCAAGTCAGATCTGACACATAGTCATCCCTCCTTGGGTTTCAGAGGCAGTATCACTACAGAAGTAGACTGCCCAGCCTTCCTTCTGAGGAGTGGCTGGTGGGTTTGAACCACCAACCTTCTGGTTAGCAGTCAAATACCTTAAGCACTACACCATCAGAGCTCCCAAACCCAGAGAAAGACACCCCTATAAAGGAAAACTACAGACCAGTATCACTCATGAACACAGATGCAAAAATCTTCAACAATATCCTAGCCAACAGAATCTGACAACATACCAAAAAAATAATACATCCTGACCAAATGGGATTCATACCTGGTTTGCAAGGTTGGCTCAACATCAGAAAAACAATCAATGTAATCTACCACATAAACAAAACCAAAGAACCATATAATTATATCAATCGATGCAGTAAAGGCATCTGAAAAAATACAACACCCATTCTTGCTCGGTCTCTCAGCAAAATAGGGATAGAAGGGAAATTCATCAACATGATAAAGGGTATATATGCAAAGCCAATGGCCAATATTATTATGAATGGAGAAAGACTCAAAGCATTCCCCTTATGAACAGGGGAAAAAGATAGGGATGCCCTCTATCACCACTCCTATTTAACACTGTATTGGAAGTCCTAGCAAGGGTAATAAGGCAAGAAAGTGAAATAAAAGGCATCCAAATTGGCAAAGAGGAAGTAAAGCTATCTCTATTTGTGGATGATATTATCCTATACACAGAAAACCCAAGAGACTCAGCAAAAAAACCACTGGAACTAATAAGAGAGGTTCAGCAAAGTGGCGGGATACAAGGTCAACATACAAAAATCAGTTGGCTACTTCTACACCAACAAAGAGACCTCTGAAAAGGAAAATGGAAAACAACACCATTTATAATAGCTACTAAAAAGAAAAATATCTAGGAATAAATCTTACGAGAGACACAAAAGACCTATACAAAGAAAACTATAAAACACTACCACAAGAGACAACATGGGATCTACATAAATGGAAGAACCTGCCTTGTTCATGGATAAATAGACTGAATATTGTGAAAATGTCAATATTACCTAAAGCAATCTATACATTCAATGCAATCCTGATCCAGATACCAACAAAATTTTTTAAGGACATGGAAAAGCCAATTACTAACCTCATATGGAAAGGAAAGAAACCTCAGATAAGTAGAGTACTACTGAAGAAGAAAAACAAAGTGGGAGGTCTCATACTCCCTGATCTTAAAACCTACTATACAGCCACAGTAGTCAAAATAGTGTGGTACTGGAACAATCATATAGACAGATAGACTAATGGAACAGAACTGAAAACACAGAAATAGACCCATCCATTTATGGACAGCTAATCTTTGACAAAGGTCCAAAACCCATTAAATGGGGGAAGACATAGCCACTTTAACAAATGATGCTGGCAAAATTGGGTATTCACTTGCAGAAAAATGAAACAAGACCCAAACCTGACCCCATAAACAAAAACAAACTCAAGTTGGATCAAAGACTCAAATGTAAAACCCAAAACTATAAAATTCATCAAAGATAAAATAGGGGCAAATCTTTGTTGTTGTTGTTGTTATGTGCCGTGGAGTCAGACCCGACTCATAGCGACCCCTCCTTGGGTTTCTGAGGCAGTATCACTACAGAAGTAGATTGCCCC
>NW_006921675.1:2342959-2344662 GCF_000298275.1 Orycteropus afer afer | reverse complement strand
GCTAATACCAGTATATCGACAATACTGCATTACCATTGACACCAAATACCAGGCTACAGATGAACACATAAACATCTGAGAGGTTCAGATTGGGGTCAGTGAACAGGGTTATACTCTAGACCAAGGATAGATTCAGCTGGGCTAATGTTGCACAGATACCAGTGATACAAAATATGTATAATCCTTACAGAAACAACAGGAGACAGAGACATAAAGCAATCCCTCACAGACAGCCAGGCACTGTGGGACAGAGAGCCAAAGGATCTACTGACTCAGGACCATAGTACTGAGGGACACCAGACTCAACTGGCACAACAAAATACATAAAAATCTTGTTCTACAACCTACATTGGTGAGTAGCAAATGGAGTCTTAGAGGCTTTCAAGTAGCTATCTAAGATGCAGCTAATGGTCTCCTATCGTCGGAAGCAAAGAAGAGTGCAAAAAACCAAGGGCATTTGGAAGCAATCAGCCCTAGGACATGATGGACCTCAGGACCAAAAGAACTAGATGGTGCCTAGCTACCAATGCCAACCACTCTCAAAACTGGAGATTCAGCATAGACTGGGAGGAAAAATGTGGAACTAAATCCACAATAATGACCAGAATTACTGGTCAGATGGAGTCAGGTGGGACCCCCATACTATTACCCTGGGATATACTTTGGGCCTGGAATAAAACTCACTCCCAGGGGCTGGCTCTCAGCCCAATAGTATATAAGACATACATGCAGACCACTCAACCCAGAGTGATACACCCACATACTCTATGATGATGCATCCCTTGAAGCAATCTACCACGGGGCACCAGAGAGGCAACATTCACATGGAGGAAATGCAGGACACACAGGAGTGCATAACCATGAGGGACATGGGGAGAGGGAGTACTGGGGAGGAGAAGGGGTTAGGGTTGGGGATGGTAATTGCGGAGTGAAACCAAACATACATAAAATGTTGAATGTAAAGCAAACTCTGCTGTAAAAATCTGCACCTACAGCACCAAAAAGGAAAAAAAAAAAAGTCAATGCATTAACTAGCCTTTTCATAACTGATGTACTATCTGCAATGTCTAACACATGTCTTAACTATAAGCTATTAAAGATCAGGGGAGGGTCAAAGTAATTTACTTAGCATGGCCTCATGTGTTATTAGGAATTTAATAAGTACATTTTGATAAAGAGAAAGAGAAAACCTACAGGCCTAGAGTCTATATCTAAGTCTAACACTATTTCAGTCTGTGATATTCAGTAGGTTACTTAATATTTATGTGACCAACTATAAAATGAGAGTGATAATAGTTACTTTTGACCAGGAAGATTAAGCTAAGCAGTTAATATTTAGAAGGAATCTACTCTATGGTAATACACAGTATTCTTTAATCTACCAGGAGTTGGTTGTCTATTAGGAAAGTCACAAGTATTCATATATTATTTAATTTAATCATCACAGCAGCCTGAAGAGAAAGGCATTACATGAACAGCCATCAACCACTATTACCAACAACTCCTGCCACCACTTACAGAGTTGTCTTGGCAGGTAGGTATATTATGAGATACCCCTCTCCCTCTTCCACAGTTGCTTGACAGGGTGCACATACCCGATACAAGTTGGGCCAATCAGTTTCTTTCTCCTGCAAATTTGGAATTTGGACTAGGAGCCAATATTGCAACTCAAGACTTGAATTTTTTCAGTTCTTTCAGCTTAA
>NW_006921675.1:2341830-2342424 GCF_000298275.1 Orycteropus afer afer | reverse complement strand
ACCTGAGACACCTGTGCTGAGAGATGACAGAGAGATAGCAGCAACAGAGGCAGCAGCATTAAGAGACTGGCATGAGACAGAGTGACGGGTTTCCTGGCCAAATGAGTGAGAAAGCTGAGTGCCTTTGGGCAGAGTCCTTGCTGACCAAGTGGTCTGTCTTTCTAGGCACATATCGGCAGAACTTAAAGAGCTATGTAACATTTGACTGAGCAAGGCAGAGGCCAAGAAGGGGCCACAAGGCTGAAAGGCCAAGGCCAGAGACAATACTGCTTTTGATTTCTTTTATGACATGGACCCTTCTATGATATGAATACAAAAACTAAAGCAAATGGTATAAGGATTAGTACTGTACAGAAATATTTTTAGAGAAATGAAAAAGCAAAAATATCAGACTGAAAATATAACGTATTTCCATAGTTATACCAAATGCGCCTTCCTCTCCTACCACCTAAGACAGCACAGCCAACTTCTCTTCCTCTTCCTTCTCAGCTACTCAATATAAAGATGATGAGGATGAAGACCTTTATGATGATCCACTTCCACTTAATGAATAGTAAATAATGATCACGGTGTACAGTTAATAAACATAGCTGG
>NW_006921675.1:2339654-2341655 GCF_000298275.1 Orycteropus afer afer | reverse complement strand
CAATCTTCCTTCTGAGGAGCAGCTGGTGGGTTTGAACCTCCAGCCTTCTGGTTAGCAGTCAAATGCCTTAGGTGGCCATTAATAGTTAAGTCTTTAGGGAGCAAAAGTTGTAAGTGGATTTTCTACTGCATGGGGGTCAGTGCCCATAACCCCCCCCCACACACACACAACATTGTTCAAGGGACAACTGTAGTCATAGTAACTGCTCTTTACGTTACGTAAATCTTCAATTTTTTTTTTTTTTTGACAATGAATGTAATGCCATGCTTCTTCAGTTTGTTATTCTCAGCACAGAGGACCATATGATTGTATGATTCAAAATGGCTACAACCAGTCCATTTCCCCTCACTAACGCCTAGAATACTGATCTTTATGCATTCCATTTCATTTCTGACAACTTCCAATTTTCATATATTTATACTTTGTACAGCAGCTATTTCTTCTTACATTGAGTCATGCTGCATCAGAAAATCAAGGCCCTAAAGCCTGTACTCCATCCACGTCATTAAGGTAGACTCTACTTTGAGGAGATATCACTTCCCCAGTTGTATTTTTAGTATCTCCCAATCTGAGAGGTTCATCTTCCACACTGTAACAGACAATGTTATGGTCTATTCATAAGGTTTTCAGTGGCCAATTTTTCAGAACTAGATAGCCAGGTCCTCCTTCCTAGTCTGTCTAACCCTGGAAGCTCTAATGAAACATTTCCACTATGGATGACCCTGCTGGTATTTGAAATGCCAGTGGAATAGTTTCTAGCATCACAGTAACTCATAAGCCATCAAAGTACAATAAACTGACAGACAAATGGTGGTTTAAACCACTAGCTGTATACTAATATGCAAAAATCTTCTAGAAACCACAGAAATTATAAATATCTCCTTGCTACCTTGGCAGCACTGTCATTGTTCAAGGGAGCCCTGATGGCACAGTGGTTAAAGTGCTCAGCTATAAACCAAGTAGCCAGCAGTTCAAATCCACCAGCCATTCCACGGGACAGAGATGTGGTAGTATGCTTCCAGAAAGATTTACAGCCTTGGAAACCCTACAGGGCCGTTTTAATTTTTGGGAATCTACTTAATAGCAGTGGGTTTTGTTTTTATTTTTTTGTTCTTGTTGTCATTGGTTTTGGTTTGGCATTTTTCAAAGGAAAAAACAGTACAACAACAGGTAAAAATAGTTTACATCTATTAAATAATAAATTTAATAGATAATTAATTATTATTATTTAATAATAAAGCATGCAACTCACATATCACACACAGATGAGCAATTAAAAAAAAAGAAAAGATCTTAGTTGATTTTAACTGGAACACAAGCCTGGAGTAGATAAACTAAAATTATGTTTAAAATTAACACCTGTTGGTTTATATTCTTTGACACAAACATGTACACCAGTCTTCTATTTACATTCTTCTTTCAAGGTTCTAACTGTGAATCAAAGCTCTGGCTGCATGAATGAGTTAATATAAGGCTTACAAAAGCAGCAGCGCTCCTAAAATGAATAAATAAGGTGCCTGATGAATGCTCTTTGAACTGAACAAATCTCACTTCATCATAATGGATGACATTCCACACTTAACAGGAAATAAGATGTAAATATTTATTTCACTGGTGAACTTCAGGTGCTTGAGACTAAGTGTGGTCATGAAAAATTCCCAAAAATGGCTCATTGGTAGTGACTGCTTTTTTTTCCTATTATGAATTTTCTCTGTCAGAATTTAAAATATCAAAATATTATACTTTAAGGCAGTGGTTCTCAACCTTTAGGATATATCTGATCCATCTGGGGAGCTTGTTAAAACACAGATTGCTGAGCCCCATCCCCAATGTTTATGACTCAATAGGTCTGGAGTGCGGTCTGAGAATTTCAATGTCTAGCAAGCTCCCAGGTAAAGTTTATGCTAAGGACCACACTTTAAAATCCACTGTTTTGGGGTTTTCCATAAGAACTGTGGAGTCTAGTTGTAAACCATTTCTTCCTTTTCTTATTTAAAAAAA
>NW_006921675.1:2338051-2339474 GCF_000298275.1 Orycteropus afer afer | reverse complement strand
TATTAGAATATAATTTTTTTCCCACCTATGGAAAATGTCAAGGTACTTCCCAAACTAATTATTTCCAAGAATTTTCCATTAAAGAGATTTGGATTCAACACAAACAAAAATAAAAACCACCCACTGAAACCAGTGAAGAAGGAAAAAGAAACATACTAATCTTTATGATAAATCTCTCTTTGCTATTTTAACAAGAACCTTAAATAAATACATTCCTAAAAATGTATTTCAAAAGTTACTCTGTAAGAAGACACTATGTTTACTATAGTGGTTACAAAGAAATAGCCTGTACTTTCAAAGGAAGAAAGAGGTCAAGATAAAACAAGTTCATAAATGTTTTTATCAGAATGTCTAGTAAAATATCTGGTACCAATAAATATAAAGCTCTAGTGGCACAGTGATTAAGTGCTCAGCTGCTAAGCAAAAGGTCAGTGGATGGAATCCACTAGTCACTCTGTGGGAGAAAGATATGGCAGTCTGTTTCTGTAAAGATTATTGTTGTTGTTGTTGTTGTTGTTATGTGCCGTCGAGTCGGCCCCGACTCATAGCGACCCCTCCTTGGGTTTCCGAGGCAGTATCACTACGGAAGTAGGATTGCCCAACCTTCCTTCCGAGGAGTGGCTGGTGGGTTTGAACCGCCAGCCGTCTGGTTGGCAGGCAAGTGTCTTAGCCACTAGCCTTGGAAACCCTATGGGGCAATTCTACTCTGTCCCATAGGTAGCTTTGAGTTGGAATCGATTCAAAGGCACATAGCAACAACCAACAAATACTATGGGAGATAAGAGAATGGAGCGATTCTACACAGAAAGAAAACTGAAGAAAGGCTTTGGAAAGCTAATATGACAAGGGTTTGGAAAATGAACAAGAACTGTGGACTGAGAGAACTTGGGAGGACAAGTGTAACACTATGCACATTTATACTTGGATATAAGCTTATAACAAATACACCTAGAACTATATGTTTATTATATCTCCTTAGAGAATGATAAATTTAAAGAGTTATCTATCTGGTCATTATATATCCCTCAATCTCTGAACCAGTAACCAAGAAAAGCAAGAGATTGAGCCACAGTGAAGGAGATTGGAATTTTTAGTCTGAAATAGTGGTAACAATCAACAACCAGCTTAGCACTCCTCCTAACACAAAAATACCATCCTACTTCAACTCTAGAACATTTAAACACAGACCAGAAGCACTATTCAAACCTTTTCATGTTCAATAAAAAAAATAATTATAGTATATTACATTTCCTAGAGCCAGACTGGAGAAGTTCCAAAACTGGTTTAAGCACTTACTACCCATGCTATGAGGAGCTCTGGTAGTGTACTGCCTAAGGCACTTGACTGCTAACCAGAAGGCTGGTGGTTCAAACCCACCAGGCACTCCTCAGAAGGAAGATGGGGCAATCTACTTCCGTAGTGA
>NW_006921675.1:2334897-2337331 GCF_000298275.1 Orycteropus afer afer | reverse complement strand
CTACATACAGCCAGCTAGAAACTGAGGCCTCACCCCAACAACACACAAAGAACTAAATTTCTGCTAACAACCATGTGACCTTAGAATTATATGCTTCCCCAATTCAGCCTTAAGATGAGACTGTAGATGCAGCCTATAACTTCTGGCTAAGAAATAGCTAAGCTGTGCCTAGACTCCTGACTAATACACCTGTCCAGCAGACTAGATTTAATCAGATACATTATGTTTTCTATTAGTTCTAAGAAATCTAAAACAAATAATTTAAAAATAATTAAATGAATGAATCACCAAACTCCCTTGTTTACACTACCACGTATCCAATGCCTTTTATTAAGTTTTGCAATTTCTTTCCTGTTTGTAATCTTACTAGACTACATTGTTTCATGTTGGTACTATAAAGAATTCTACTTGAGTCTCTTTGCTCTTCAAAATTATACAGCTCAGAAATCACAAATCTTCTTATACATGTATTAACCTTCTAGTTTTGGAAGTTAATTTACTCACATTTTCCCTGCTTGGTGGTGATCCTGGCATTATACATTAATATATTCACATGAATGGGGAAAGCGATTATGACTCTTAATAAGAAGTATGCTCTTACCTTATATTCTACATACAATCTGGCTTCTACTGAACCAACTTGGGTAGTGTGGGGAGTAGGCAGGGCTTGGAGAGATAAGGAAAAGAAATTGTTCTCTCTAGGACAGACTTCCAGCTGACCTTATAAATACGAAAAAATGCATTCCATCTCCTTCACGAAGATTTTCATGCATTTTGATCTCATAGTTCTTCCTTCTCTAAAACAACTAAAGTAAAGCATATAAAACACAATTTAACATGACTGAGTAACATTACCCACAGTAGTACATTTACTTCCTCTACTACCCAGCAGAGCTCCCCATGCTTTCAAAAATGAGACTATGGGCAGGGCGCTCCATCCCTCTGAACCTCAACTTTTTCATGTGGACAATAAAGAAAATAAATCTTGGTTAATTCAGGATTTTCTTAGAAAAAATGAAACCAGAATGCTCATCAGAAGGCAGGATGATGGCCTTCTTCTCAAAGGAGTTTTTAGAAAGGTCTCTAGCTTTTTGGCATGCTTGGATCTTGCATTTAGCCTCGTCTTCATCCAGTGGCCTGATGTGTTGCCTGCCTTTTGAGGATTGTTTCTGAACTTGAACCAATGGCCAGCCATGCACGTGTTGATCTTGAGACTGTGCCAATTTACCTATCGATATGGGGTCCAACAGCCTCAGCAGCCAACAGCTGCATGAGTCAGAAAAAGCCTCCAGTGCTAGTGGGCCAGGAACAGGAGATAGAGCTGAAGCCCAAGGTCCAGGGGCCTTCACCGAGCCCTAAGAGCAGACTTCTAGCCTCCGAAATTGTATGAGAATAAGTCTCTGTTAAAGCCATTCACTTGTGGTATGTGTGTTATAGCAGCACTAGAGAACCATGACACATGTTATTCATGTTGTTCTTGCTAAATTATTTAGCACAGTTGAGCACACCAGAAGTACTTATTACCAATTTGTTGACTGGCCTAAAATAAGCTGTCTTGGATCACTGTAACTTCAACTCTCACTTAGCCTCGGCAAGGAAGCAAAAAAAACAGTGATCTACCTGGAATATCTTCCTTGCTAACAACCACTCTGTATTAATACAAACTACCCATGAATTTTAGATAATAACTATATTGATTATAGTAATTAATAATCAATTGATGATGGACAATACCAGGAAATACAGAAAGATTAGCTGATTGGTTCTTTAAGTGTTACAAATGTTTCACAAAATAGCTTTAAATTAACTTAGGTTGATTTTTATGGCATAAAAAAATAATAGCACTTGAAGAATTTAATGTCACTGAACTATACATTTAAAAACTGCTGATGTATGTTTTGTTATGTATATTTTCAACAATAAAACATAAAGAAATAAGATAAGCATATACCCATACTGGTAACAACTTTCGTTTTTACTTTGTTCAAAGACTTACTGTTTAAGAATTACCTATATGGGATCAAATTGACATGAGCAACCCAAAAAGTTAGAGAGGATGTTTAGAGGGTCAGGGAGTTTATGTAAACAGGGAAAAAAAATTTGGAAAAGGAGAGTTAGAAAGGTTGCACAACTTGAAGAATGTAATCCGTGTCACTGAATTACATATGTAGCAACAGTTGAAACAGCTGAATTCGTGTATATTCTGCTGTGTATACTTTCAACAACAGAAAATAAAACATGTTACTAAAAAAGATAATTTTTAAATGAAAGCAAAAAACATATATACATACAGCCATTGTTAACCATGAAACAATCTGAAATACTATGTGGATTACACCTTTTTATAAAAGGACCAGATATTAAATATAACATATAATCGGTCTCCACAAACTTCAAATTACAGCTATAGATGCCAAGGCAAAAAAAAAAAAAA
>NW_006921675.1:2303639-2317528 GCF_000298275.1 Orycteropus afer afer | reverse complement strand
CCAAGATTATCTTCTGTGTCTGTGTTAATTGGTTTCCCTTTTCTTTGTTGAAGAGGGTCTGTGCAATCCTTCTGCCTAGTCCGCCATCTTGCCCCGCCTCCCTCTGTTTATATCTTAACATCAAATCTTGAAACTCTTTATTCAAAAAATTAGAATTAATAAACGAGTTCAACAAGGTTGGAGGATGGAAAATCAATACACAAAACTCAATTGTATTTCTTTACGTTTGCAATGAAAAATCCAAAAATGAAATTAAGGAAGCAACTCCAATTACATCAAAAATAGTAAAATTCTTAGGAACCAAGATAATGAAATAAAACTTACACTCTTAAAATGACAAAATATTATTAAAGAAAATCTAAATAACTAGAAAGAAATACATGTTCATAAAGATCAGAAGATTTAATTTTGTTTAATACTGCTTAATATGAATAACAACACTCCTCAAAATGATCTACAGATTCATATAATCCTTATGAGAATCCCAGCTGACTTATTTGGAAAAATTGAAAAGCTGACTCTAAAACTGATATGGAATGCTAGGGGACTCAGAATAATCGAAACAATTTTTAAAAAGAACAAAATGACAGGTCTCAACATCGCAGTTTCAAAAACTTACTAGAAAGCAACAGTAATCAAAACATTATGACACTGGCGTAAGGACAGGCACAGAGATCAATGGAATCTAAATGAGTTCCAGAAATAAAACCATTTATCTATGATAAGATAACTTTCAACAAGGATGCTCAGATGATGCAATGAGGAAATAATAGTCCTTTCAACAAGTGGTGCTGGAAAAACTGAATTTCTACATGTAAAATAAGAAGTTGGGCCTCACATGATACAAAAAAATTAACTCAAAATGGATCAAAGGCCTAAATAAAAGAGCTAAAACTATAAAACTGAAGAGAAATCATAGGGTAAATCTTTATGACTTTGTATTTGTCAATGGATTCTTATATACAACACCAAAAGCACAAGCAACTAAAAGAAAAAGAGATAAAATGGACTTATTCAAAATTAAAAATTGCTGCGCTTCAAAGAGCAAGCTAACAAACTGAAAAGACAATACACAGAATGAAAAAATATATTTGCAAATCATTATCTAATAAGGAACTTATATCTAGACAACATAAATAACTCTTACCAAAAAAACAATAGCCCTATTTAAAAATATGGAAAGTATGTATCTAGACAATTTAAAGACTCTTATAGGAACCTCAACAAGATGGACTGACAGTGGCTGCAGTGATGGGCTCACACGTAACAAAGACTGTGAGGATGGTACAGGACTAGGCAGCGTTTCACTCTGTTGTACCTGAGGTTGCTAAGAGCTGGAGCTGACCTGACTATGCATAACAACAACACAGAAATAAACAAGCAAAAATAATAAAATCCAATTTAAAAATGAGGAAAGAATTGGAATAGAAATCTCACCAAAGAAGATATACAAATGGCCAAACACATTTGAACACATGAAAAAAAATGCATCATTAGCCATTAGGAAAATGTGAATCAAAACCACAATGAGATACCATTTCATGTCCACTATAATGTCTAGAATCAAAAAGTCAGATGACCAGTGTTGGCAATGATGCGCAGATATCAAAGCCTTCATACAATGCTGGTGGGAATGTTAAATACAGTCACTTTGGAAAACAATCTGGAATTTCCTCAAATGTTTGAACATATGCCATATGAGCCAGCAATTATACCCCTAGCAAGGAGCTCTGGTGGTGTAGCACCTAATGTATCTGACTGCTAACCACAAGGCTGGCAGTTCAAACCCAGAAGCCCCTCCTCAGAAGGAAGGTTGGGCAATCTACTTCCATAGTGATACCACCTCAGAAACCCAAGGAGGGGTGGCTATGAGTCGGATCCGACTCGACAGCAGTGTGTTTGGTTTTGCTTTGGTTATATATCCAAGAGAAATGAAAATATATATCCACATAAAAATTTGTACATGAAAGTCTCTAGCGGTACCAGTCATATAGCCAAAAGATAAAAACAACCTAAGTGTCAATCAACTGATGATAAATAAAGTGGTATATCCATGCAATGAAATATTATTCACCTATAAAAAGAGATGAGGTACCAATACATGCTATAACATGGATGAACCTTAAAAACATTAGGCTAAGTGAAAGGAGCCAGTCATGTAAGACCACATATTGTATGGTTCCATTTATAGGAAATGTCTAGGATAGACAAATCTATAGGCAGAAAGCAGATAAGCAGTTGCTTAGCGAGTCCTGGGAGTACAATGGTTAAGCACTAGGCTGCTAACCCACCAGACACACTGAAGAAGAAAAGATCTGGTGATCTGCTCCCATAAAGATTACTGCTAGGAAACCCTATAGGGCAGTTCTACTCTGTCACACTTGGTCCCTATGAGCCAAAAATTAAGTCATGATAAAGATAATTAAGGAGACTATTTGGAATATGTACTTTTTATTTCAAAGAGAATACTGTTATTCAAAAATATGAAATACTTAGGAATAAATCTGAAAAAAGAAGGATCTCAATATTGAAAATTATAAAATATTGATGAAAGAAATCAAAGACCACCCAAATAAATGAAGAGATAGAGTGTATTCATGGATTACATGAATATGACTTAATATGCAAAGATGAAAAATTTTCCTCAAATAAATCTGTAGATTCAACACAATCTCAACCAAAATCCCAGGAGGAAAAAATTCTTCATGATGTTGGGTTAGGCAAAGATTTCTTAAATACTATACCAAAAGTACAACCCATTAAGAGAAAAAGTCAAAAATTGAGCTTTGTCAAAATTACAAGAGCCTGCTCTTCAAAAGATATTCTTAACAGAAAGAAACAAGATATTACTGCCTGGCAGCAATATCAGCAAAGTAAATATTCATAAAGGACTTGTATCTGGAATAGGTAAAGAACTGTAAACTCAGTAGTAAGAAAACAAACAAGTCAATTTGTAAAGTAAGCAAATGAGATACACAAACACTTCACAAAAAAAGATACATGAACGGCAAATAAGCACATGAAAAAATTCTCATTATCATTAATCATTATGGAAATGCAAATTGAAACCATAGTGAGATAATACACCTGTCTACTAGAATGGCTACAATAAAAATAACTGACAATATCAAGTGCTAGCAAGGATGAGGAGAAACTGGAACTCTCAAGCATTGCTGGTGGAAATGCAAAACATTAGAGTTCATCAGCTGGACATCCTCTTCTTATTACAAAGTTAAACATACTCTAAATATAAAATCCAGCAATCCCATGTCTAGGTATTTACCCAAAAGAAATAAAAATTTAGGATTACCCAAAACTTATAAGGCAAATGTTTATAGCGACTTTGTTCATAATTGCCAAAACATGCAAACAACCCAAGTATCTTCAACTGGTGAATGGATTAAAAAAAAAAAAGACACTCCTTGGAAGGAAGCTTGGGCAATCCTACTTCCGTAGTGATACTGCCTCGGAAACCCAAGGAGGGGTCGCTATGAGTTGGGGCCGACTCGATGGCAAACAACAACAACAACAACAGACCTTACAAGGGAATACTCCAAAAACCAAACTCACTGTTATCAAGATGATTCCGACTCATAGCAACCCCCTTTCTGTTTCCGAGGTGGTAAATCTTTACCAAGTAGACTGCCTAGTCTTCCTTTTGCGGAGCGGCTGTTGGGTTTGAACCGCCAACCTTTTGGTTAGCATTCAAATGCCGTAGGCACTATGCCAAATAAAATAAATACAACTAATTTCAGAAATACCAGTTGCCATCAAATTGATCCTAACTCATGGCAATCCCATGTATGTCAGAGTAGACCTGTGTTCCAGGGGTTTTCAATGGATGATATTTGGGAAGTAGATCATTATGCCTCTCTTCCAAGGCACATCTGGTGGGCTCAAACCTCTAACCTATTGGTTAGCAGTGAAGCACATTCACTGTTTGCATCACTAAGGGACTGTGATACACCTTAACATGGATAAATCTCAAACACATTATGCTAGATTTTTTAACAAAGCAAGACTCAAAGGCCATATACTGCATGATTCCATTTATATAACATTCTGGAACAGGAAAAACTAAAGGACAGAAAAGGACTGAAAGTAGGGACTGAATTTGACTACAAAGGAGTACAACAGAATTTGGGAGGAGGATAAATTGTCCTGTAAGTTGATTGCTGTGGTGAACCCATTACTATAAGCATTTGCCCAGACTCATACAATTGTACACTGAAAGGGATGAATTACACTATATGGAAATTATTTATCACTAAGTCAGATTTACACACACACACACACTCAGAGAAGTGTCCCATACACTGTTCTTTTACACTTTTCTCCTTCAGAGAAAACATTTTGATTGTTGATCTTATTTTTATTATTGATTCATGACTTAGGAGACCCTGTGTGTTACAGAGTAGAACTGCTCCATAGGGTTTTCTTGGCAGTAATCCTTACAAAAGTGGTTCACCAGTACTGTTTCTCCTGGGGTGCCACTGGGTAGATTCAACCACGACCTTCTAGTTACCAGGTGAGCACAAACCATTTGCACCACCCATGGGCCTTGAGAAATGAATTTTAAGCTATTTTCCTAAATTTGTAACACAATTAGGGAAACTAGCAACGTTTTGCTAAAAGATTGGGTAACTTTAAATTATTTAAATTATTGTTCTAAATCTTAAAAACATCATAGTTTCAGGCTGCTAGGTTCCTTTCAACTCCCTATGTCTTATTTCAAAGAAATGTTCTGAGCACAGATTGATCACCAATGTGACCTAGTTTTACAAATATAAGAATTAAATCTTTTATAGTCTGGCTTTTAAATAAATTTTCCTATAAGGATATAATAAACTGGCTACAAAATATATGACAAAAGAAAAAAATAACACCAATAGCCCCTAGACTATTCTTTTTATGTCTTAAAAAAACCCATTGCCATTGAGTTGATTCTGACTTACAGCAACCCCACTGGGTTTCCAAGGCTGTAAATCTTTACGGCAGTAGATTGCCTGGTCTTCCATCCACAGAGTGGCTAGTAGGTTTGAACCGCCAACCTTCTGGTTAGCAGTCAAATGCCTTAGGTACTGCACCACCAGAGCTCCTTTTATATCACCGGCCCTAAATGAAATGCCTTTGTATGAAGCACAAAAGGCCCCACAAGTAAAGCTGATGAAATGGCCTAAGGACAGTTTCTTCCCTAACTAGTGACATATGATATGAAATATGAAATGATAGACTGATCTATAAAAATGGGCTTATTTGTTTAGTCTATTTCTAGATTATACTTAATATGCTATTACAGCAAAATACATTAAATACTTCAGTTCTTAGAAGTAGTCTCTACACTTGAACGAAGTAGTAGAGAATTTAATTTCAACAAGAATATAAAGAAAGTGCCTTAATAGAACAAAAAATTATTTTGCAGCATAATACCTGTATTAAAGGCATACTTTCCTTCATGCAACAAAAAGTAAGGTATTTGGCAGTCAAAAGTAAGCAAGCTGAAGAATCAGTATTGGAGCTGGAACTAGGAGAAAACTGACTGATAATTTATGAACCCAAATTGTTAAGAGGCAGTGTTTTTCAAGGACGCAATTCCTATCATATAGAACCAGATTTTATTAAAATCATAGCATACTTAAGAATCAACTTGAGTAGCAGTTAACTCTTAGTGGTTTCCTACATGAGACTTTCAGTTGTGGTTTTTTGACCATCACTTCTTTCTGGTTTCTACTCAGCAAAGGAGCTCTGGTAGCGTAGTGCCTAAGGCACTTGACTGTTAACCAGAAAGCTGGAGGTTCAAACCCACCAGTCACTCCTCAGAAGGAAGGTTGGGCAATCTACTTACGTAGTGATACTGTCTCAGAAACCCAAGAAGGGGTCACTACGAGTCCGGTCCAACTCGATGGCACATAACAACAACACTCAGCAAGGCAATACAGTTCATTGGAAATCATACTTTGGAATCACATGTCCAGAATTCAAAGTAGTAAAAAGTGTGCCCTTGGGTAACTGAAATGACTTAATATTTCTTCAGAGTTCTCATCTGTAATGGTTATGAAAATAGGACTAACATCTCATAAGTATGTTGTGGAATGCAGTGAGCTATCCATACAAAGTCATTGGCACTTGTTCTGGTTACCTAGTGCCGCTCTGACAAGAATATACCACAAATGGGATGGCCTTAACAAACAAGAGTTTATTCTCTTGTTTAGAGGCTTTAGAGGTCCAAGTTCAAAGTACCAGGCTCTAGGGGATGTGTGAAAGCCCCTCAACCTTGGGCTTCAGCTCTGCCTCTTGCTCCCAAGCCACTGAACCTAGAGGCATCTCTTCACTCAGGTAGCTACTGGCTGCTGAGGCTAACAAGCCCAAAGTTGACAAATAAAATGGCACAGTCCCAATGTTAGCAAACCATATGGGAGGCCATTCATTCAAATCCATTTTAAGTCCTAAGGTCGGCAGAGCATGGCAGGCTGCTGAACAATGACACAGCTACCTGCAGGGTCCAAGCATGCCATAAGCTAGAGACTATCCCCAAGGCTTCTTCTTAGATACAGGCAGTAGACCACATCACAAAGGCAGCTACTCAGCTGCTTGTAGTAGATCCTACCTCCATGATTGCCAGTCTCATCATGGGGAATAACTACCACCAGCTGCCCAGCCACTCAACCAGGCCCAGCCAAGTTGACATACAAATTGAACTACCACAACATTATACATGGCATATTATAAACTCTCAATACAAGATAGCTGGTGTTGCTGTTGTTAGCTGTCATGGAGTCAGCATCTGATGTATGCCAACCCCATACTTTAAAGAATACAATGCTGCCTGGTCCTGCACCAACTCCACGACTGGTTGTGGTTGGGCCTGTTGTGATCTAGGGGGTTTTCACTGGCTGACTTTCAGAAGCAGATCATCAGATCTTTCATCCTAGTCTGTTGTAATCTGGAATCTCCATTGAAACCTGTTCAGCATCATAGCAACACGTTAAGTCTTCCCAGACAGATGGGTAGTGGTTGTGCATAAGGTGCACTGGCCGAGCATTTACCTGTATCTCTTGCATCTATGATGAAAAGTCTACCATTAAACCACCACTGCCCTCAATAGTGACTATTATTACAAACCAAACCCACTACTATCAAGTCAATTCTGATCCATAGCAACCCTATAGGGCAGAGCAGAACTGTTCCATAGGGTTTCCAAGGCTGTAAATATTTACAGAAGCAAATTGCCTCATCTTTCTCCCATGGAGCAGCTGGTGAGTTTGAACCACCAACCTTCTGGTTAGCAGACAAATGCGTAACCACCAAAGCAACACCACCAGACTACTTGCTACTATTATTAAACAAAAAAACAAACAAACGTACTGCTATCGATTTGATTCTGACTCATAGTGACCTCCACTGGGTTTCCAAGGAAGTAAAACTTTACAAAAATAGGTTGCCTAATCTTCTTTCCATGAAGCAGCTGGTGGGTTTGAACCACCAACATTTTTTTTTTTTTTTTATGTGATTTGGGTGTGAAAGTTTACAGAGCAAGTTCACTTTCTATACAGCAGCTCATATACACTTTCTCTCATGATATTCACTGTAATTTCCTACAGTGCAATAGCCCCCCCCCACTACCTCCCCATAGTTTACCTTTTCCCTGTGTCGTTCTCTCCCATGTACCCGCCATGACCACCCCTGAGCTGTCTCCCTGTGCATACACAGACCTTCTATTCACCCATGACTGATCTCTCCAAGGAGTGCATTTACCTAATGTAAATGTTCAGCTCCTATGCCTGTGTTTTGTTTGGCTGGAAGCCACAGGAGTGGTGAATCACCAACTTTCTGCTTAACAGTCAAATGCCTTAAGTATTACATCACCAGGGCTCCTTTGTTACTATTATTACTAACCCTAAATTACTAATTCTTGGTTTCCATAAAAGAATGATTGAACAAGACTCCATTGAGAGATCACCTCTTCTGTGATCCTCCCTGATTTTCCCCAGCAGAAAATAAAATGATATGTAAATTCAGGAAGTTATCTGTCCCACTTTCCTGACCTGACCACTTAGTACCTTGCTGAATGGTACCATCACTGAACACAGGGAATGATGTTTCATTCATTTTCATAAAACTCTTTTTAACAACTAGCATGGTCTTCTATAGGACATAAAAAACCAAAATTATTATTATGTTGAAGAAAAAGTAATGGATCTAGACAAAGGCAAAGAGCTGAGTTCTAAAGAAACAATGAATGGCAGTGGGGTTGGGAGCTGGGAAGAATGGGAGGAACATGAGCCCCCTCTCTAAAGCCTCAAGAGTAATAATGACACTGTGATAGCTGGAGTTGTGTATCAACTTGGCTGGACCACAATCTTTGTGGTTTAAATTCTGTGAGGTGGGTTATTCCCATGATGGGATCAGATGTATATGCTTTCAGTAGATAATCCATTGAAAGGGCTTTTCCCTAGAGGTGTGGCATACCTCCAATATATTTACGGACATCCTGGGAAAAGGAGACACTTTTCTGCGGATCGGAATCCTGTTGTGCTGCCTACAACTGTCTGTGAATGCACAATTCAGCAATCGGCCTGGAGATGTTGCATTTGTCATTTGTTGGAGTCAACAGCCAGTATACTGTCTGACAACCTTGAGTTCATCAGCCCCTGCAGCTGCGTGAGTTGAGAAAAGGCTCCAGCTTGACGTTTCACCCAAGAATGTGGAACTTGGCAGCTTCTGTAAGTGTGTGAGCCATTTTCCTAAGATAAATTTCTCTTTCTCTCTTTATGTATTTGCTTCACTGGTTTTGCTCTAGAGAACCCAGCCTAACACATGTGATACTGGGAGTGGTTCTAGAGAAACAAAAGTATGGGGTTGACATACATCAGATGCTGACTCCATGACAGCTAACAACAGCAACACTAGCTATCCTGTATTGAGAGTTTATAATATGCCATGTATAATGCTGTGGTAGTTAAATTTGTATGTCAACTTGGCTGGGCCTGGTTGAGTGACTGGGCAGCTGGTGATGGGCTTCCTAAATTGGTTCTCACCAATTTTGCTTTGATTCTCCAATTTGATTAATCATAAAGGCACTGGTGACTCTGCCTCCATTAGTAAAGAGGGCCCAGCTAATCCGCAGAGTGAGGTGGCAACATTAATATGCAAAATAGCACCACCAATAGATCAAGTGTTTTTGAGAAGTGAGGCTCTGGGTAATCGAATATTTGATACTTTTCTCCAATTCTGTCAACATAAGGAGAATAGGAAAGCTGGTTGGTTGGTCTTACTTGCACTAGACAAAGTGGTGAAAGAGAAAGATGACTTCAGGGCTGCTAAGTCACAGCTCAAGTGCCCCATAAAAGACCTCAATGTTTCCAGTTCTGCTCTGGAAGAAACTCTTTCTTCTAGTAACAGAGCTGATGTTGCCAAAAAACAAACCCAGAGTCTTATCGTAAAGGTGGCTGAATTACACTGCCAATTGAATTGCCAAACCAGAACTGTGTCTAAAGTTAAAGTGAAGGCACTGATTGGGAAAAAATGGGATCCTGAAACCTAGAATGGGGACATATGGGCAGACAGTCAGGAGAATGAAGATATGAAGCCTGTAAATTCTGTTGAATCTCTCCCATCTGAAGGGATTACTATAAAACCATTATCCCTTCCACCTCAGATTGATGGAATTAACTCAACTGTTCCTGCTGGGTCACTGACTGAGGCAGAGGCCATGGAAGACAGCACTGAACGTTCTCAGGAACTGCACCGACCACCCGTTGTTACTGCTAGACCTATAACTAAAGTGAAGTCCAAGTGAGTCCCAAAAGGTGACATACAAAGTATGACTGAGGAGGTGGTATGCTACACCTGAAAAGACCTACTTGATTTTGCTAACAGGTACAGACAGAAACCTGGAGAATATGTATGGGAATGGCTACTGAGGGTGTGGGATAATGGTGCAAGGAAGGTAACATTGGATCATTCTGAGTTTACTTATTTCGGCCCACTAAGTACAGATTCTTCATTCAATGTTTCAGCTCGAGAGGTTAGGAAAGGATCTAACTGTTAATTTGGTTTGTGTACTGAAGCATGGATTATATGGTAGCCTACCTTAAGTCACGTTGAAGTACCAGCCCTTGGTATAATACAGAAGAATGTATTCAGAGGCTTAGGGAAATTGGCATGTTAGAATGGATTTATCAGATTACACCCGTGGAGCAAGAAATGGAGAGCCCAGAGGACACGCCTTTAACCAGTATGATGAGGAACAAATTTGTGAAGGGAACCCCAGCATCCTTGAAGACTGCTGTGATTACTATTTTCTGTAAGCCAGATTTGACAGTGGGAACTGCCCTAATTGAACTAAGACACTTAACTATTGGACCCTGTGGTAGTAGAGGACAAGTGGCAGCACTTAATCGACAAAGACAAGGTGGAAGTGGTTACCATAATGGACAGTGGAGTAAAAACAGTAATCAGAATACTCTGGCTAGTGTGCAATTATGGCATTGGCTACTTAGGCATGGTGTTCTTAGTAGTGAAATACATGGCAAACCTATTAATATTTACATGATCTGTACAGAAAGAAGAATTCTAGATCACATGAACAGCAGTCTAGTTGAATCACCAGAATAGAGAGAATAGAGAGTCATGGCCTCTCAATCTATTCCAGATTTGAGTCAATTTACAGACCCACAATCCCTTGAGTGAAGGGGAGGCCGGGTCCCTTTGAGGAAGGACTCCACTACATTGCCAAAAATTTATAATGTCAATCTTTCTCCCGGCCTTCCCCAAAGGGATCTGAGGACTTTTACCAAAGTGGCTGTTCCCTGGAGAAAAGGAAGTAATCAGGCTTTTTGGGGACTGCTGGACACCGGCTCTGAACTGACACTAATTCCAGGAGATGCAAAGCATCACTGTGGCCCACCAGTGATGGTGGGGGCATATGGAGGTCAAGTTACTGACAGAGTCTTAGCTCAGGTGCATCTCATAGTGGGTCCAGTGGGTCTGTGAACCCATCTTGTAATGATTTCCCCAGACCCAGAATACATAATTGGACTAGATATACTGAGCAATTGTCAGAATTGCCACATTGGGTCCCTGACATGTGCAGTAAGGACTATTATGGTAGGAAAAGCCAAGTAGAGGCCATTAGAACTGCCTCTACCTACAAAAATAGTGAACCAAAAGCAATACCACATCCCTGGAGGGGTTGCAGAGATTACTGCCACCATCAAGGACTTGAAGGATGCAGGAGTGGTGATTCCCACCACATCCCCATTTAATTCGCCTATTTGGCCTGTGCAAAAAACAGACTGATCTTGAAGAATGACAGTAGATAATCATAAACTTAATCAGGTGGTGACTCCAATTGCAGCTGCTGTTCCTGACGTGGTTTCATTGCTTGAGCAAATTAGTACATCTCCTGGTACCTGGTATGCAGCTATTGATCTGGCCAATGCCTTTTTCTCAATACCAACTTCAAAGGACCATCAGAAACATTTTGTGCTCAGCTGGCAAGGCCAAAAGTATACATTAACAGTGCTTCTTCAGAGGTATATCATCTCCCCAGGACTATGTCATAATTTAGTCTGTAGGGATCTTGATCACCTTTCCCTTCCACAAGACATCACACTGGTCCATTATATTGATGACATGCTGATTGGACCTAGTAAGGAAGATGTATCAGTGACTTGAGACTTATTGGTAAGACATCTGCATGCTACAGGGTGGGAAATTAATCCAATAAATACTCAAGCACCTTTAACTTCAGTGAAATTTCTAGGAGTCCAGTGGTGTGGAGCATGTCAAGATATTCCTACTAAAGTGAAACAGATTACTGTATCTGACTTCCTCTACAATTAAAAAAGAGGCACAATATCTGGTGGGCCTCTTTGGATTTTGGAGGCAACATATCCTTCATGTGGGTGTGTTGCTGCAGTCTATTTATCAAGTGACTCAGAAAGCTACTAGTTTTGAGTGGGGCCCAGAACAACAGAAGACTCTGCAACAGGTTCAAGCTGCCGTGCAGGCTGCTCTGCCACTTGGCCCATATGATCCGGCTGAATCAATGGTGCTTGAAGTGTCTGTAGTAGACAGAGATGGTGTTTGGAATCTTTGGCAGGTCCCTCTGGTGAACCGCATAACAGACCCTTGGGATTTTAGAGCAAAGCCCTGCCATCCTCTGTAGATAACTACTCTTCTTTTGAGACACAGCTTTTGGCTTGTTACTGGGCTTTAGTAGAGACTGAATGCCTAACCATGGGCCACCAAGTCACCATGAGGCCTGAGCTGCCCATCATGAACTGGGTGTTGTCTGACCCACAGACTCATAAAGTTGGGCATGCACAGCAGAAGTACATCATTAAATGAAAGTACTATATAAGAAAATGTTGTTGTTTTTTTTTTTTGGGCCGACTCAATGGCATATAACAACAACAACAACAACTATATAAGAGATCAGGCTCGAGCAACACCTGAAGGCACAAGTACTTTGCATGAGGAAGTGGCCCAAATGCCTATAGTCTCCACTCCAGTCGCATTACCTTCCCTCTCCCAGTCTGCACCTATGGCCTCATGGGGGCTCCTTATGATCAGCTGACTGAGGAAGAGAAAACTCACGCCTGGTTTACAGATGATTCTGCATGATATGCAGGCACCACTTGAAAGTAGACAGCAGTGCAACTACAGCCCATCTGTGACTTCTCCGAAGGACAGTGGTGAAGGGAAATCTTCTCAATGGGCAGAACAGCACCTGGCTGTTAACTTTGTAAGGAATGAGAAATTGCCAGATGTACGACTGTATACGAATTCATGGGCTATGGCCAATGGCTTGGCCAGATGGTCTGGGACTTGGAAGGAGCACGATTGCAAAATTGGTGACAAGGATATATGGGGAAGAGGCATGTGGATAGATTTCTCTGAATGGGTCAAAGGAGTATAGATATTTGTGTCTCATGTGAATGCACACTAAAAGGTGACCTCAGCAGAAGAGGACTTTAATAGTCAAGTAGATAGGATGACATGTTCAATAGAAACCAGTCATCCAGCTACTCCTGTCATTGCTCCATGAACAATGTGGCCATGGTGGGAGGGATGGAGGTTATGCATGGGCTCAGCAACATGGACTTCCACTTACCAAGGCTGATTTGGCTACCACCACTGATGAGTGCCCAATGTGCCAGCCAGAGACAAACACTGAGTCCATGATATGGAACCATTTCTCGGGGTGATCAGCCAGCAACCTGGTGGCAGGTCGATTACACTGGGACACTTCCATCATGGAAAGGACAGCATTTTGCTTTTACAGGAATAGACACTTATTCTGGCTATGGATTAGCCTTCCCTGCACGCAATGCTTCTGCCAATACTACCATCCATGGACTTACAAAATGCCTTATCCACCATCATGGTATCCCACACAGCATTGCTTCAGATCAAGGGACTCACTTCCCAGCAAATGAAGTGCAGCAATGGGCCAATGCTCATGGAATTCACTGGTCTTACCATGTTCCCCATCATCCAGAAGCAGCTGGCTTGATAGAACGATGGAATGGCCTACTGAAAACACAATTACGGCACCAACTAGGTCGCAATACCTTGAAGGATTGGGACAATATTCTCCAGGAAGCTGTATATGCTCTAAACCAGAATCCAACATACAGTGCTGTTTCTCCAACAGCCAGGATTCACGGGTCCAGGAACAAAGGGGTGGAAACAGGAGTGGTACCACTCACTATTACTCCTAGTGACCCACTAAAAAAAATTTTGCTTCAGGACTTCTGGTAAGATGGAGGAATAGGCAGACATGTGACAGAGACCCTCTTCAACAAAGAAAAGAAAAACCAATTGACAAGAGATACAGAAGATAATGCTGGAGCCCTTAACTTTGAATGGAACTGCTTGAA
>NW_006921675.1:2289968-2300594 GCF_000298275.1 Orycteropus afer afer | reverse complement strand
CTGGAGACACAGTACTGATTGCATTGAACTGGAAGTTAAGAATGCCACCTGGCCATTTAGGCTTCCTCATGCCTCTGGATCAACAGACAAAGAAGGGTGTTACTGTACTATCTGGTGTGACAGATCCTGATTACCAAGGGGAAATTGGATTGACATTACATAATGGAGGTAAAGAAGAGTATGTCTGGAATACAGCAGATTCCTTAGGGTATCTTTTAGTACTACCATGCCCTGTGATTAAACTCAACGGAAAATTACAGCAACCCAATTCTGGTATGACTACTAATGGCCCAGATCCTTCAGGAATGAAGGTTTGGGTTACTCCACCAGGCAAAGGAACACAAATCAGCTGAGTTGCTTGCTGAGGGCAAGGGAAATAGGAAATGGGTGGCCAAAGAAGGTAGTTCTGAATATCAGCCACGACCACATGAGCAGTTGCAGAAACGAGGACTGTGATTGTTATATTTCTTCATCATATATGTGCATCAAATATTTTTGTTTCTTTGAAGGATGACTGGGAAATCTATTTCAGAAACCCAAGGAGGGGTTGCTATGAGCTGGATCCAACTCCATGGCAGAGAGTTTTTGTTTTTGTTATTCTCTGTTATGAACTGTGAAACATAAACAAGGTTAATGAGTCTCCGTCGTACGCATGTTAGTATATCCTGTTAGGTGCAAATATGACTTTATAATTGTCCTTATTTAGAGATTATATATGGTTAACAAGATGCGTAAACTGCCAAGTTGACATGGGGTAGATTGTGATAGTTGGGGTTGTGTGTCAACTTGGCTGGACGACAACTCTGTGTGGTGTAAGCAGTTGTGATGTGGGTTATTCCCATGATGGTATCAGATGTATATGTTTTGAACAGGCAATTCACTGAAAATTAGTTTCCCTGGGGGTGTGGCCTACTTCCAATATATTTATGGACATCTTGGGATAATGAGACAAACTTCTGTGGATCTGGATCCTGTTATGCTGCCTACAACTGTCTGTGAGCGAACAATCTACTATTCAGCCTGGTGATCTTGGATTCGTCATTCATTGCAGCCAACAGCCAATATACTACTGCCTGCCAACCTTAAGCTAGTCAGCCCCTGCAGCTGCATGAGTCAGGAAAAGCCTCCACCTTGACAACTGATCCAAGAACTTGGACCTGCCATTTTCCTAAGATAAATTTCTCTCTCTCTCTCTCTATAACCTTTACTAGTTTTGCTTGTCTAGAGAACCCAGCCTAACACAGACACTGAAAATTATCTTCTTCATTCACAAAGTGTTCCTTAGCTTCTACAATAGAGCTCTCTCCCCACCCACTCAAAAGGCTTTTCTTGCACAAAACTAAATGTTCAGTTTCCACTCCTGAACTTATTTGTTTCTCGAGAAGAAAACAATTTTCAGCCCTTTTCCTCTACCATCTCCCATAGGGTCAATTATCCCCTCTAGAATAATGAATTGCAATTTTCAACTCTAGCCTTAATCTCAATATTGAGAGAGAGCAAACACATGATCCCCTTCATACATAAATTAGAGGAATTAGAAAAACTATTTGCTTTACACTGAGATTCATTTTAAAAAAGGGAAAGACTTTTTCAAATAGTGAGCAATTAATTAATTCACCAAGTATTTTCTGAGTACTTCACTACTGTACAAAGAAGCCCTGGTGGTATAGTGGTTAAAGTGCATGGCTGCTAACTGAAAGGTTTGGCAGATGAACTCACCAGCCATTCTGTGGGAAAAAAATATGGCAGTCCAGTTCTGTAAAGATTACAGCCTTGGAAACCCTATGGGACAGTTCTACTCTGTCCTATAGGGTGGCTATTAGTCATGGTTGACTTGACAGCAACAAGTTCTACTACTGTATGTTAGGTATCGTACTACATGGTAAATGAAAATACAAAAATGAATAGGGTATACTCTAGTAGAAAAGCAAAGTGGAACCTGTATATAATATATAGTTTAATAAGCAACAGAAGAATTAACTTTTGATAGGCACTGAATTTTTCACAGAAGAACCCACTAAGAACTAAATGTTTGTACAGCTGTTCGTACAAACAAGCTGTCTGAACAGCTTTGGTTTGGTTTAGCAAACTAGGTAACTTTCAAACTCAATACCTTTGGTAAAGGGGAAGATCATCCATGTAATACTACACCTGTTTGCTACGAAAACAAGACTTTTGGTTTTCCAAAGCTGATGTCTTCTAAGAGATGTGGGTCATACTTTTCTTATAGACCTAGAAGCAGCAATGATAATAATTCTCCCAATCCCAGATCCAGTTTATTTATTTATTTTATTTAAGGACGATTATTTGATTCCTCATTTTACTAAATTATAGTTAGACTAACTCAGCTTCTCAATTATTACACTATCTTTACTATATTCACTAATTTAAATAATAAAACATTTGGACTGAATGTATCAAAACTGTCAAAATGCTGAAGATAAATATAAATGAAATATAAGTACAAAAACTTAATAGTTCTTCTATATTCAAATTCACATACAAAATAAGATTTACCACTATGGAGAAATTCTGTATGCTAAATATATAAAGATATACCATTGATATAAAAGTATCCTACTGGGGGGGGAAAAAAAAAAAAAAACGCACAGCCATCAAGTCGAATCTGACTCATAGCGACGCCTGCTTGGGTTTCTGAGGCAGTATCTCTAAGCAAGTAGACTGCCCAGTCTTCTTTCCAAGGAGTGGCTGGTGGGTTTGAACTGCCAGCCTTCTGGTTAGCAGTCAAATGCCTTAGGAACTACACCTCCAGAATTCCCATCCTACTGAGATAATTAAATTATTGCAAAACCCTAGCAATTTATAAAAATTTTTCAATAGGTAAATAAGCCCTACACCTAAAAACTATGTACAATATTTCATCACTTGTACAAATTTTTATAACTTACCGAAGAGATTCAGCCATTCGCCTCAAGTCTTCATTCTGCTGTTTTAAGCGTTCAAGCTTTGCCAGAATCTTGGACAGTTCTCGGCTAGAATGATCAGGGTGGTCATTATCTCGTACCAAGTGACCACCTATATAAAACAGCAAGGTCCCCCAGGCAAAGAGAATGAGCATAATCCAACGCCAGGAACCAGTCCATGGCCGCATTTTCAGATTTTCCACTCACTCGCCTGGCTTCCTAGAGAGCTCAAGGAATTGAAGACATGGTGATTCTGCTTCTAACTAGTGCAAAGGTGGTAGCCTTCAAATTGAAAAGGTGTTGTGTTTCAATACATGATGCTTCAGACAAATTATTCTCTCTGGTAGTCTTGTGGTAAATCTTTCAAAGAGATCTTCCTGGTGGTATGAGTAGGAAGCTTTATTGTCCTGTGCTTCATGGACTCTACATGCTGTGGAAAGAGTAAGAAATGCATTTAAATTATCTAACATATGTAAAAGAGCATATGCTGAGATTCATGAAGTTTTAAAGGAAGCACATTAGTGTTGACTTGCCAACAGGCTGGCAGATACCTAGCTGCCTAATAACAAGTAAAAACCAAAAGCTTTTAAATCTGCATACTAAATCAATTACATCAGGGATCTACCAGATAACAAATTAATTAGCTCTAAGCATGAAAATCCTTTCTAAGTACAATCATCATTTTTCTTCTTCCATCACTGTGCAAAACCTCACATAAAGAGATTAAAAGATTATAACTTTGAATAATAAACAAAAAACAAAGAAAACGTAATTCAACTATATATTTCAGGCTAATGTTTTCATTATCTCAAACAGAAACAAATTCTATATTAGTACCCAAAAGTGTTCAAATCCATCCCTCTCTATCCACCTCCATCTCACTGCTCAGCTGCCATTACACCAACTAACTCTGTAGGTGACAGGCCAATTTTCATTTTTTTAGGTAAATTCTAAAACTGACATTCATATTAGGCAAGCAAAGGTTATCACAGCCATTAAACAGATGGTAACCACTCCAAAATTGCAAAGGTTCATAAGGATCAGATAGAGCTCTACGACTCCTTCCTCAAGTAAATTAAAAATATCAACAAGTGCAACAAAAGCCTAATATTAGTTAAATCTTAGTTTACTGTACATCATAATCTAGAAAGGCATATGGGAGGTTCATTTTTTCACTTTCCTTTCATTAGGCTAAGAATTCCTTTATGAAACAAAATTAATTTCTCACTAAAAAGGGGATATGTAGGCAAAGATAAAATTTTTAAATCATTTGATAATTCTATAGTTACAGAAGAGAAGTCATGTAGGCAGAGTGTTGTTTATATAAAAGAAAAGGGAAAAAATCAGTGAAAACAGTTTGCAAATACAAGATAGAATGCAACAGACACTTGACCACTAATTAAACAGTCTACTACAAAAGACTAAGGAACCCTGGTTGTGCATGCAATGGTTAAGTGCTCAGTTCCTAACTGAAAGGTCAGCAGTTTGAACCCACCAGCAGCTCCAAGGGAGAAAAGATCTGGTGATCTGATCTTGTAAATGATTATAGCCTAGGAAATCCTATGGGGGCAGTTCTATTCTGTCATATAGAGTCGCTATGACTTGGAATGAACTCAAAGGAAAACAATGACAACATTTAAAAGACAAGACAGAAAAGTTAGAGAAAAGGTATAAAAAATCTGAGTTCAGCATTGTTATTTTTCTACTTTTGATCCTCAATTCTCAATTGTTTTTATATAGCCAAAGAGAAGAAGGAAAAAAAAAAAAACTTCAAATGAGCATCATAGATACACTCTACTTCTTTTCCATTTGTTGTTATGTGCCGTTGAGTCGGCCCCAACTAATAGCAAGTTTGGTTTCCGAGGTGGTATCACTACAGAAGTAGAATGCCCAACCTTCCTTCCAAGGAGTGGCTGGTCTGGTAGTGTTGTGTCTAAGGCACTTGACTGCTAACCAGAAGGCTGGTGGTTCAAACTCACCAGCCACTCCTGAGAAGGAAGGTTGGGCAATCTACTTCCGTAGTGACACTGCCTCGGAAACCCAAGGAGGGGGCGCTATCAGTCAGGTCCAACTCGACAGCACATAACAACAACAACTCTTTCCCATTTATTCCCACATATTTCCCTTGATGTTATTGGTTTATACTGGCTAAAACATAAAATAAAAAGACATATACTCACTGAGACTTATTTGATAACAAAATAATAAAGCAATAATCCCTATGAAAATTTGATGGGAACTTTCTTTTATTTTTGTGAAAGTAAACAGCCAAAGATTTACCATTTCACCAACTTCTACATGTACAATTCAGTGACACCGATTACATCTTCCAGTTGTGCTACCATTCTCCCTATCCTTTTATAAATTATTCCAACACCATTACCTTAAGCTCACTGCCCCCTAAGATTACTAACCATCCTTTTGAGTTGCCATTGTCAAACTGATCTCACATAGATTTTTTTTTTGGGGGGGGGGAGCATAATGCTCAGAGCAGACATACTTTACTAATTAAGATAAGCTGTTTATTTGGTTCAAAGAAGACTTCAGGGGATAATCTTGACTTAAGATTTATCTCAAGGCAATGGTTTCGGGGGCTCATCTAGACTCAATGACTCTAAGAAGTCTGTATTCTATCAAAAATTTAAAATTCTGTTCTGCATTTTTTTCTCTCTTTTGATTCTACAGTAGAATCTTTGATCAGAATGTCCAGGATTCTGGTATAGCATCTTTGATCAAAATGTTCAGTAATGGTAGCCAGGCACCATTGGGTTTATCAGGTCTCATGGCACAAGAGGCAGATTTTCATGGAGTCAGGCAATCACACATTCAGTTCATGCTCTAATTCCAGACTCTCCATCCTCTGTTACTTCAGATGAATGCTGACAAATTACTGTACCTTGGAGGGCTTCTTGCTAGCTTTTAAGACCATAGTCACTGTGCAGCAAATAAGGAGGCAGAAGTTCTGAGAAACAATATCAGGCCAAATGATTGGGATGTCTTTCAAAATAGTGACCATAAAATGCCAAATCAAGAAAACAAACCCTGTATATTTGTGCATAAGAAGCCTTAAGAGCTGGTTTTTGTTTTGTTTTGTTTTTGTTTTGTTTTGTTTTTGTAAGTACATATACATTTGTCGATACAAAATTTTTCAGGTGTACAGCTTAGCATAGTGATATCAACAATAATTACTTGCACAAATACTGTCCTTAAATGACACAAAATTTCCAGTCACAATTAAGAAAAAATCATTACTTCCCTCCCAAACAGTGGCTTTTATTGTTGTTTTAATGACTACTTTTTATTAAATTTTATCAAGGGTATTCTATCAATCCAAATGCCCATTGAGATGTTTCAACAAACAGATGCAGTGGTAGAGGTACTCGTTTATGTCAAGAAATTTAGAAGACAGCTACCTGGATAACTGACTGGAAGAGATCAACAGTTGTACCCATTCCAAACAAAGGTGATCGAAAAGAATGTGGAAATTATCAAACAGTATCACTAATATCACATACAAGTAAAATATTGCTGAAGATAATTCAAAAATGGTTGCAGCAGTATCCTAACAGGGAACTGCCAGAAATTCAAGCTGGATTCAGAAGAGGATGTGGAACAAGGGATATCACTGCTGATGTCAGATGGGTATTGCTTGCAAGCAAAGAATACGAGAAAAGTGTTTACCTCACTTTCACTGACTCTGCAAAGGCACTGATATGTGGATCTTAACAAATTATGGATAACATTGCAAAGAATGGGAATTCCGGAACACATAATTGTGCTCATGAGGAACCCATACATAGAACAAGAGGTTGTTACTGAACAGAAAAGGGAATACTGCATGCTTTAAAATCAGGAAGGGTGGGTGGCAGAGTTGTATTCTTTCACCATATTTATTCAATCTATAAAATGAGCCAATAATCCAAGAAGCTGGACTATATGAAGAATGAGGCATCAGAATTAGAGGAAGACACATTAATAACCTGAGATATGCAGATGACACAACCTTGCTTGCTAAAAATGAAGAAGACTTGAAGCACTTACTGATGAACATCAAAGACTTTACAATCTAAAGTATGGATTACACCTCAACATAAAGAAAACAAAAGCCCTCACAACTAGACCAATAAGCAACATTATGACAAATGGAGAAAACACTGAGATTGCCAGGGATTTCCTTTTACTTGGATCTACAATCAACACCTATGGAAGCAGCAAGTCAAGAAATTAAATGCCATATTGCACTGGGCAAATCTGCTGTAGAACAAAAACCTCATTGAAGAGTTAAGAAGCCAAGATGTCACTGAAGACTATTGTGTGCCAAGCCCAAGCCATGGTATTTTCAACTGCCTAATATGCATGTGTGGGAGCTCTGGTGGCCTAGTGCCTAAGGCATTTGACTGCTAACCAGAAGGCTGATGGTTTAAACCCAACAGCCACTCCTTAGGAGAATGACTGTACAATCTACTTCCGTAGAGATACCACCTCAGAAACACAAGGAGGGATCACTATGAGTTGAAAGCTGGACAATGACTAAGACAGACAGAAGAAAGGCTGATGCCTTTGAATTCTGGTGTTAGTGAAGAATACTGAAAATACCAAGGACTGCCAGAAGAACAAACGTATCTGTCCTGGAAGAAGTGTAGCTGGAGTGCTCCTTGAAAGGAAGAATGGCCAGACTTCATCTCACCTATTTTGGTCATGTGGTCAGAAGGAACCATTCCCTCAAGAAGGATATTACGCTTGGTAAAGTAGAGCATTAGGATAAATGAGAAGACCCTCAACAAGGTAAAACTGACACAGTGGTTACAACGATGGGCTCAAGTATAGCAAGGATTGTGAGGATGGCACACAACCAGCAATGTTTCCTTCTGTTGTACATAGGGTCACTATGAGTCGGAGCCAACCTGATAGCAACCAACAACTAACAACGACTAAAGCAATCTTTTTTTTACTGACTTCACTCTCTCAAAACCCATAGCTTAATCACAGGTATTCCCATTTGTTATGGATTGTGTCTCCCCCCAAAATATATGTGCTGTAAATCCTAACCTCTATGCCTGTGCTTTTTCATCTGACAAGTTCCATGGGTATAGGTGTCATATATGCTGTAGAAAAAAGTTATCTACAGTAAGATGCTGGACTTGGAAAATTCAGTCATGCAATCTCCAGCATCATTTCTATCACCAAGGTCATACTTTCCAGCTACTGATCCTTCTTGTTTCCTACTTTTGTACTCCAATCACCAGTAATTATTAATGCATCTTGATTGCATGTTTGATCAATTTCAGACTGCAGAGGTTGAAAAATACTCAATTTCTTCATCTTTGGCATTAGTGGTTGGTGTGTATATTTGAATAATAATTATATTAACTGGTCTCCCTTGAAAGTGTATAGATATTTTGCTATCACTGGCAGCACTGTATTGTGGGACTGTAAACTGTTCTTTTTGATTACGAATGTGACATCATTCCCCTTCAATCTGTCATTCCCAGCATAGTAGACTATGATTGTCCAGTTGAAAATAGCCAATATCAGTTCATTTAAACTCACTAATGTCTACGATAGCTATCTTTATGCATTCCATTTCATTTTTGTCAACTTCCAATTTTCCTAGATTCATACTTCACATATCACACATTTAAATTATTAATGGATATTTGCATCTGTTTCTTCTCATTGTGAGTTGTGCTGTATCAGAAAATGAAGGTCCCTATAGTTTTATTCTATCCAGGTCACTAAGGTAGATTCTACTTTGAGGAAGGTTGTCTGTGGTACAGTAGTAAGGCATTTGACTGCTAACCAGAAGGTCAGCAGTTCAAACCCAACAGCTGCTTCATAGAAGGATGATGACACAACGTATTTCTATAAAGATTTATAGCTTTGTAAACCCAACAGCGCTCACTATGACTCGGAATTGACTCGATGGCAATGAATTCAGTTAGGTTCGGTTCTACCTGGGGGAGGCATCTCTTCCCCAGATGTGTTTAGAGTGCCTTTCAACCTGGGGGGCTGTGATAATTGGAGCTGTGTGTCAACCTGGCTGGACCACAATTCTGTGTGGTTGTTCCCATGATGGGATCAGATGACTATGTTCTGAGTGGACTATCTGTTGAAATGGAGTTTTCCTAGGGGTGTGGCCTGCTTCCAGTATAGCCAAGGACATCCTGGGAAGAGAGACATTCTTCTGTGGATCGGGATTCTGTTGTGCTGCCTACAATTGTCCGTGAGTGAACAGTCCACCATTCGGCCTAGAGATCTTGGATTCATCATTTGTTGAAGTCAACAGACAGTGAGAGTTCCAGAACAGAGAAAGTAATATACAGTGATTGAAATAAAATCAGAGCTTGCCAGTAGAAAAGGTGACTGATAAAAAAAGGAGAGGAAGGAAATTTTAGAGTGACAATTACATGGGACATACATTTGGGAAGAAAAATAATCGTTTAATGGTATACTTCACATGGGTGTATTTAAATGTTTTAAATTAGATGTCAAAAAGGTTGAAAAAAAATTTCAGAGAAAGTTTAAACTATCCTCATTTTGTGAATGTAACTGAAAAGGTTAATAACCAAAGACTTCCAATTCATTAAATGGTCAAAGTATTTTCTTCAGTAAAATCATCATCATCATACACTAGGCATTCTTAGTTTTAATGGAAAAAAAATCAAGTATTAATAGATATGACCAACATCCAAAAATTATGTTTTGCACATGCTTGGAAAGCAGTAAAAATCAACTCAAATGATTAGAAACATAACAACAACAAAAAAAAAAAAAAGAGAAACTGTGGTGAATCTTCTTAGTAACTTACCATTTTCTCAAAGCAAAAAGAATCAAAGATTCAAATAATGATGATTCCGTAAATTATAATGAATATATACAGAAGTTTAAGATGATATCAACTACTTTAGAACAAGTTACTTTTTTAACAAGTGTAAAGAATTGAAAAATTCAACTAAAAAGGAAATCATTTCTTCAAAAAACTTAATGAATGACTACTCTGAAGAGTCAAATCCACTAAGAAGTACCTAGGAAGAAATGCCTGGTTGGCAATCTACTTGCAAAAGATCACAGCCATTGAAAACACTATGGCATGCCCCACTATGGCATAGGGTCACCATGACATGGAATCAACAAAATAGCAACTGGTTGGTTGGTTGGTAATTTTTTTTTTAATCGTAACGCAGCCACTCCTCGGAAGGAAGGTTGGGTATTCCTACTTCCGTAGTGATACTACCTCGGAAACCCAAGGAGGGGTCGCTATGAGTCAGAGCCGACTCGATGGCAAATAACAACAACAACACAATGTAACACAGGTTAAGCATGACTATTATTTCAAGTGATAAGAGCAAAGATGTCTCCTTCAAGACTAAGGTATGTCCATCCCAAGCCATGGCATTTTCAGTCACTTCTTATGCATGTGAGAGCTGGGCAATGAATAAGGAAGACCAAAGAAGAGTCACTGCTTTTGAGTTGTAGTGTTGGTGAAGAATGCTAAGAGTACCATGGACTGCTAAAAGGACTAACAGATCTGTCCTGGAAGAAGTGCAGTTGGAATGCTCCTTGGAAGCAAGAATGGCCAGACTTTGTCTGACCTACTTTGATCATGTTCTCAGGAAGAACCATTCCCTGGAGAAGGATATCATGCTTGGTTAAAGTAGAGGGTCAATGAAGAAGGGGAAGGCCCTCAAGAAGATGGACTGAC
>NW_006921675.1:2268476-2285838 GCF_000298275.1 Orycteropus afer afer | reverse complement strand
GCTAAGACACTTGCCTGCTAACCAGACGGCTGGCGGTTCAAACCCACCAGCCACTCCTCGGAAGGAAGGTTGGGCAATCCTACTTCCGTGGTGATACTGCCTCGGAAACCCAAGGAGGGGTCGCTATGAGTCGGGGCCAACTCGACGGCACATAACAACAACAACAACAACAACGATACATATCTGATTGGTATCATAATAGAGCAACTATTTCAAATTCATCACTGGCTATTACATATAAGCAGTTTAGTCACTATAAAATGCGAATGATAATAGTGTATTTTCACATAATTGTGAATATCAAATGACATAATATACATAAAAGTGATTTGTAAACTCAAGTTTATAAATATATATAAATCTTTCCTTTGCTCTTTAGAATCCAAGTCTACCAGCCTTCTCTCAGTTTCTAGAATATGACAAGTTCTTACTTAGTACAAGGTCTTCATTATTGCTATTCCTTCTACCTAAACGGCAATTACTCTAGCTCTTTCTTAGAATTCAGATCTCTATTTAAATATCACCTCTTCTGAGAAACAGCCCCTAATTGCCTGTATCAATTAGGATACATTAGGATATGAGTAGGAAAAATCCAACTGAAAACAGCTTTTAAAAGAAGAAAATTTTAATTTCCCAATTGACAAAAAGTTAATTCAAAGACTTGATGTAACAGACAAAAATCTCTCTTCATCTTTCTACTATACCCCCTTAACATGTCAGATATTGTTCTCAGGATAGCTGTCACAATTCCAGCCACATGCAATTATGTACAAAAAAAATAACTGATCATTCTTCAAGCACAACTTATTTTTAAAAAGAGGAAACTAGTGACAGAAGCCACTACAAATGATTTGCATTAACTTATGAGCCATGATTGAGTACCTATTCCTTCCAAAATCAATCACTGACAATGCATGGTATTACCATTACTGTCTTAGTCTATTTAGTATTTATCCCTAAGGGCAGGTCCCAGAATAAAACTGGAACCCAGAAAGCAAGAAGAAAATGAAAGAATTCAACACATAATAAAAATGCTACAACATCATGTTGTTTGTTATTGTTAGGTGCAATTGACTCAGTTCCACTCATACTGATACTCATATAACAGAACGAAGCACTGCTTAGTCCAGGGCCATCCTCACAATAGTTTGTATGTTTACTCCACTATTGCAGCTACTGTGTTAATCCAACTCCTTGAGGGTTGTCTTCTTTTTTCCTTTTACCAAGCATGATGTTCTTCTCCAAACACTGGTCCCCCCGATAGTATGTCCAAAGCGCATGACCTGAAGTAACACCATCCTCACTTCTATGGAGTTTTCTGGCAGTACTTCTTCCAAGACAAATTTGATCATTCCTCAGTTGTCCATGTTACATTTAACGTTCTTTCATATCATCATAATTCAAAGGTATCAATTTTCCTTCAGTCTTGCTTATTGTCCAGCTTTTGCACGTATATGAGGTAACCGAAAATACCATGATTTGGGTCAGGCACACCTTAGACCTCCATGTGACATCTCTTGTTTTTGAACATGATAAAGAGGTCTTTTGCAGATTTGCCAATGCAATACGTCCTTTGATTTCTTCAGTGCTGCTTCCACAGATGTTACTGTGGATTCAAGTAAAACTAAATTATTGACAACTTTAGTATTTTCTTCATCTATCATGATGTGTTGCTTACTGGTCCAGCTGAGATTTAAGTTTGAAGTGTGCTTTGGTTAGTTCATGTGCTGCTCTAACAGAAGTACCACAAACGGATGGCTTGAACAAGCAGGAGTTTTCTTACAATTTAGAAGGCTTGAAGTTCAAAGTGCCAAGTTCTAGGGGCTGGGTTAAAGCCCCTGACCTTGGGCTTCAGCTCTGCATCTTGCTCCTGGCCCTAAAAGCATTTCTTCACTCAGGCAACTGCTGGCTGCTGAGGCTAACAAGTCCAAGGTCGACAAATAAAATGGCATAGTCCCAATATTATCAAACAACAGAGCAGGTCATTAGTTCAAGTCCAGAGACAGTCTCAAGATCGGCAGGAAACATGGAAGGCTGCTAAATGAAGACTTGGTCACATGCAGGGTCCAAGTGTGCCAAAAATCTGCAGACCATTCCCAAAGCTTCACATACACTAGAAGCAGACCACATCTTTAAAGCAGCTATTCAGCTCCTTGGGGTAGGTTCCACTATCGAGGTGATTGCCAGTCTCATCATGGGGAAAAAGTATAATCAGCTGCCCAGCCACTCAAACAAGGCCCAGCCAAGTTGACACATAACATAACACAGGTTGTTAATGAGTCTTCCTCCACTCCTGATGCCGTGTTCTTCATATAGTACAGTTTCTCCAATTATTTGCTCAGCATCCAGATTGAATAAGCAGGGTGAAAAGCTACAACCCAGGTGCACACCCTTTCCTGATTTTAAATCACACACCCTTGTTCAGTTCCAACCACTGCTGTTCATCTATGTATAGGTTCCTCATTAGCAAAATTAAGGGTCCTGGAATTCCCATTCTTTACAATGTTATCTATAATTTATTATGATCCTCACAGTTGAACGCCTTTGCACTGTCAATTAAACACAGCTAAACATCTTCCTGGTATTCTCTGCTTTCAGCAATGATCCATGTGACATTAGCAATGATATTCCTTGTTCCAAGTCCTTTTCTGAATCCACCATGAATTTCTGGCAGTTATTTCCCTGTCAATATACTGGTGCAACTATTTTTTTTTTAATTCAGCACAACTTTACTTGCATGTTGTAATACAGTGAATTACTTGGTATGGCTCTTCTAACCATCGTCTTACTGACTCCCACCAGATTACTGGGTAGAACTCTGCAAATACAAGGTGTTTGTGTCCCACCAAGGGGACTGGATAGCTTGTTAGTAATGTAAATAAGGTGCATGACAACCTTATGGGGGTAAGACCATGGCAGTAAGGTATATGAATCCTAATGTGGGAGATAAGACAGTTTTGACATTCCCCTAAGCTTAAAATGACCTCTTCTAGAGGCAGAGGGGAGCTCTGGTAGCCTAGTGCCTAAGGCACTTGACTGCTAACCAGAAGGTTGGCAGTTCAAACCCACCAGCCACTCCTCGGAAGGAAGGTTGGGCAATCTACTTCCGTAATGACATCGCCTCGGAAACCCAAGGAGGGGTCGCTATGGGTCGTGGCAGACTCTACGGCATATAACAAGAGGCAGAGGAGGGGGATCTTACTACCATCGAGAAAGAGAAGAGCTGAAGTCGAGTGGAGCATGTCCTTGGACCCAAGATCCCTGCACTGGACCTCCTTGGCAGAGAGCTGGCAGAGAACCAGTAGAAAGATGGCAGAGAGACAGCAGCAGCTGAACTGAGACAGCTTCACGAGACAGAGAAGTGGGCTTGCTGAACCATGGAGTAAGAAATCTGAATGCCTTTGGTAAAAGGCTTGCTGGCATAGTGGGGTGCATTTATTGGCAGAGGTAAAAGAGCTTTGCAACACTTGCTTGAGAGAGGCCAGGCTGAGCGACTACAGGCAAAAGAGAGGCATGCCTAATGGCATGGCCAAAGGGAAGCTGTCCTGATTGAAGAATTGTATCCTGAGCGCACTTGAACCTGAACTGTAACCTGTCACTTCCTTAATTGAGGAGCACTATGTGTGAATCCTATGCAGACACTGCAACAAATTATCGAACATAGCAGAGTAGTGAGTGCCATGGAAGGGACAGTTGCTGTCAGAATTGGTAAAAAGGTTGGAAGGTGGTATTATGTCTGGCCTCACAGGAATCAGCTTTGGCCTTTTCTCCCCCCTGGGAAGTAAGAGAACATCAGAGGAGGACACCATTGTCTTTTTGCCTATGTGATACGGACATGATTCGATAATTTCAGCATCTTGTTGGATCACCTTTCTTTGTAATGGGCACCTATATGGCACTTTTCTTTGGAATGGGAACAAATATGGCCAGTTAGGTAACCACATAACTGTCTTCCAGATATCTTGGCAAAGGCAAGTGAGTGATTCCCACATTGCACCCATTTGTTGAAACGTCTTAGTTGGTACTCCATCAATTCCTGAAGCCTTGTGTCTTGCCAATGCCTTCAGTGCAGCGTGGATTTCCTTCTTCAGTACCATTGGTTCTTGATCATATGCCACCTCCTGAAATGGCTGAACATCAACCAATTCTTTTTGGTATTGTTGTTGTAGTTATGTGCCTTCGAGTCCGACCTGACTCATAGCAACCCCTCCTTGGGTTTTCAAGGCGGTATCACTACGGAAGTAGATTGCCCAACCTTCCTTCCAAGGAGTGGCTTGTGGGTTTGAACTGCCAGCCTTCTGGTTAGCAGTCAAGTGTATAGTGACTCTGTATTCTTTCAATGCTTCCTGTGTTTTTCAATATTTACCCATAGAATCCTTCACCAGTGTAACTCAAGCCTTGAATTTTTCCCTCAGTTCTTTCAGCTTGAGAAACATTGAATCTGTTCTTCCCTTTTGGTTTTCTAACTCCAGGTCTTTGCACATTTCATTATAATACTCTGTCTTCTCAAACTGTCCTTTAAAATTTCTATTCAGCTCTTTTATAACACCATACCTTTAAAAAAAAAAAAAAAAAAGCACTCATCTACCTCAACTATTCTCTATTCTCTATCCCAACACTTAACAGCTTATGTATTTATTTCCTATACTAAAAGGTATGCCCCAGTTTAGTAGAGACTTAGAACACAGTGATGAAAACACAACAAGCCCTTTACTATATTTACTGAATGACTAAGTTAACACATGAATATCTCCCAAATATAAACATATTTACTTACTACCACCTATGGTAGTTAAGATTGTGTGTCAACTTGCCTGAGCTTGGTTTTGAGTGGCTAGGCAGCTGGATATAGTTCTTCGCCATGATGAGACCTGTAATCAACTACACGGTGGAATCTACTGTGACCAGCTGAGTAACTGCTTTAGGGATGTGGTCTGTTTCCAGTATATAAGAAAAAGCTGTGAGGAAGGTCTCTAGCTTCTTGGCACATATGGATCCTGCAAATGGCCAAATCGTCAGTGAGTGGCCCACGTTGCCTGTAGATCTTGGGACTCTTTCTAGACTTTAACTAGTGGCCTGTTGTGCTGCTTGACAATCTTGGGACTGTGCCATTTTATTTGTTGACCTTGGGTTTATCAGCCTCAGCAGGCAGCAGCTGCCTGGGTTAAGAGACATCTCCAGCTTCAGTGAGCTGGAAGCAAGAGGCAAAGCTGAAGCCCGAGGTCGAGGAGCTTTCACCTAGCCCCTAGAGCTGGCACTCGGAACTCGGATTTCTAGCCTCCTCAACTGTAAGAGAATAAATCCCTATTTGCTAAAACCATCCATATGTGGTATTTTCTTCTAGAGCAGCACTAGGTAACCAAAACTCTTCCTATAGTCAAAATCTTACACAAAATAAAAATAAATCAAGCCTTAGAAAAATTAGAATATTCAAATTCATTCTCATATGTTTACAAATTGATTTTTATATGCAGAAAATGCCAAAAGTAGATGTTTAGGGAAGAAGAAACATATTCAAAAATAATTTCAAACCAAAGATAAGCATTCATACCAACTCTTGGTAAGATGTAGAGTCCTCAAATATTACACTTAATCCATAAAAAGAACAGAGTAATGTAGTGCAAAATTTCTGAGTCATATACAATATATGTAATGAATAAAGATTCACAATCTTTGTAAAGAACTCTCTCCAGAGAACTGTCATGGTTAAGGCTGTGTGTCAAGACTAGGATATGATTCTTTGTGGTTTGGCAGTTATGATGTAGTCACGCCCCATGATAAGATCTGATAAAATGTAACTCCATGATGACACCTACCAAGAATAGCTATTCAGTTGAAAAGAAGTTTCCTCAAGGGCATGACCTGCTTTCAATATATATGGATTATCTGGCAAAACTCTGGCTTTTTACTTGCACCTGGCTCATCATCATCTGAACTCTGGTCCTTTGGACATAAGCCAGCAGGCTGCCACGTTGCCTGCTGATCTTGGGATTCATTAGCCTCTGCAGCCTGTGAGCCAGCAGCTTGCCATCAGGCCTATAGCTATGTGAGTCAGGAGAAGCCACCAGCCTAACAAGCCACTCACAGACTTGGCACTTAACAGCCTCTACAACTTCATGAGCCATTTCCTTGAGATAAATCAATCAATTAATCTCTCTCTCCCCCCCCACTCACTCACTCACTCTCTCTCTCTCTCTCTCTCTCTCTCACGTGTGCCCCCCCCCCCATACACACACACACTTTCACTGGTCTTGCTTCTCTAGAGAACCCAGCCTAAGATTAGAACCAAACCAAACCCATTGCTGTCAAGTCAATTCCAATTCATAGTAACCCTATAGAGGATAGAACAGAACTACCCCACCATAAGGTTTCCATGGCTGTAAATCTTTACGAAAGCAGAATGTCACATTTTGCTCCCATGGAGTGGCAGGTGGGTTCAAACTACAGATTTTTTTAGCTATCAAAAAAGTGCTTTAACCACTAGGATGACTCTCTAGAGAACAGCAGGTATCTGTTAGGGAAGTGCAGATGCAAAAGTTTGCTACTGAAACTTTAGTATGATTTATTTTTAAAAACCTTACATTTTAATCTTATATTCTTCTAAGAGGCTTGAAAGCCCTTGGAACAACTAATATTTACTATAGTATATTGTTGTTGGTGGCGGTGTTGTGTTGTTACTGATTTTAGCTGTCATCAAGTCACCCCGATTGGTGACAATTCCAGGCACAACAAGATGGGGCTGCTGTGATCCACTGGGTTTTATTGGGTGATTTTTTTGGAAGTAGATAGCCAGGTCTTTCTTCTCAGCCTGTCTTAAGTCTGGAAACTCTGCTGAAACCTATGCCGCATCTTATCAACACATAAGCCTCCAATGACAGACGGGTGGTAGCCATACTTGAAGCACACTGGCCAAGAATTGTTCCCGGGTCTCCCTCATGGAAGGTGAGAATTCTACCAATGATCCACCACTGCCCTCATTACTAGTGCATGTATACAGAATATTGTATCACTGACAGGTATTCAGTTCACTAATACATGGGCCAGACAGGTAACAAAAACAATCCATATACATCCCAAAATAAAGGAAGTTTAACTAAATTGTTAAAGTAACTAAATTATAGTAAAAACCATTAATGAGATAAAAAAAAAAAAAAAATTCACTGCCATTGAGACAGAGCCAACTCACAGCAAGCCCTCCTTGGGTTTCCGAGGCAGTATCACCACAGAAGTAGACTGCCCAATCTTCCTTCCGAGGAGTGACTGGTGGGTTTGAACCGCCAGCCTTTTGGTTAGCAGTCAGATGCCTTAGGCACTACGCCACCAGCGCTCCCATTAATGGGATATTATGGCTTAATTTAAAGCAGTTAAGTATGAAGATAAATACATGTAATATAGGGCACATATTGTTGTTATGTGCCGTAGAGTCAGTCCCGACTCATGGCGACCCCCTCCTTGGGTTTCTGAGACACTATCACTATGGAACTAGATTACCCAACATTCCTTCTGAGAAGTAGCTGGTGGGTTTGAACTGCCATCCTTCTGGTTAGCAGTCAGGTGACTCAGGCACTACGCTACCAGAGCTCCTTTATACCCAGTAAGTTGGCTATGATATTCAAAAAAGGAAAACAACATAGCACAGGGCAAAATGTAGAATACATAGGGATATGACAAGGTTGAGAGTTAGCATAATATCTTGGAAAGTGGAGGCTCTAAGGTTAAACAGAACTACTTCTAAATCCTGACAACAGCAATATAAAATTGGGTCAGTAAAGAATTGGGCAGGGTATCTTAACCTCTTTAAATACGAACTTTAATCTTTGAAATGATTACAATAATTCCTATCATTGTAAGTATAACTATGATAATGTTACATATATATAGTACTTCCTGTTGCAAGATACTTTTCTCATTGCTTCACAATCATACTATTTAATTCCCTTAACAACTTTATAAAATAGATACTATTACCCTACTGTACAGTTGAGGAAATTAAGTCACAGTGAGATTAAATAACTTTGAAACATCGTATAGCTAGTAAGCAGCAGAACCAAAATCAATGGCAGCTATTTTTTTTATCATTACTGTTGTTATCAAGAACCTGCTGACTTTAAGAACTGCAAAGAAGTTAGAAAATGTGCTTCTATACATATTTTTTCAACACAAGACAGTTAACTATATAACTATGATATGTTAAGGTAATTCAATTCAGAGATTTAAAGTTGTCAGACTTTTCCTCTCAAAATATTACAACATTAGGTATAACTCCTTTTAATTTAATTTTGTAAAGCTTAAAGCAAAGGGAAGAGACTTTTGTTTCTAGAACAAGATCGTGAAAACACACTTCTCCCTACCCCTCCTACTAAGGATAGCTTAAAACACTGGACATTATATAAAACAAAATAAGACAAGGACTAATATCCAGAATATACAAATAACTAGAATTTAACAAAAAGACAAACCACCCAATTAATAAACAGTTAAATGACTTGAGTAGACATTTACCAAAGAGGAAATACAATAGCCATAAGCATATGAAAAGATGTATTAGTCCTTCAAAAAAAAAAACCAAACTCATTGCCATATAGAGTCATTCAGACTCATAGCAACCCCTCCTTAGGTGTCCAAGACGGTATCTCTATAGAAGTAGATTGCCCAATCTTCCTTCGGAGGAGTAGCTGGTGGGTTTGAACCACAAGCCTTCTGGTTAGCAGCCAAATGCCTTAGACACTATGCCACCAGAGCTCCTGTATTAGTCTTTAGGAAAATGCAAACCAAAACCACCACAGTAAGAGACTGTTTTATACCCACTAAAACAAAAAACCAAACTCACTGCCACTGAGTTGATTCGGACTCATAGAGACCCCCTTTGGATTTCTGAAGCAGGAAATCTTTACAGAAGTAGATTGCCCAGACGTCCTTCTGTGGAGTGGCTGGTGGGTTTGAACTGACAACCTTCTGGTTAGCAGTCAAATGCTTTAGGCACTACACCACCAGAGCTCCTTTATGCCCAATAAGTTGGCTATGATTTTAAAAAAAGGAAAAAAACAGATGTTGGCAAAAATGTGGAAAAATTGGAACCCCCAACCATTGTTGCTGGGACTGTAAAATGGTATGGCTTCTTTGGAAAACAGTTTAGCAGTTCCTCAAAAAGTAAAATATAGAATTACTCTACAACACAGTAATTCCACGCCTAGGTATATATGTAAAATAATTGAAAGCAGGTACACAAAGAGATAAATATACAACAATGCTGACTGCAGCACTATTCACGGTAGTCAAAAGATGAAAACCACCTAAATGTCCGTCAATAGATAAATGGATAAACAAAATATGATACATATATACAATGAAGCACTACTCTGTACTAAAGAGAAATGATGTTCAACACATGCTACAACATGGATGAACCCTGAAAACATCATGCTGAGTGAAGTAAGTCCATCAAAAAGGAAAACTACTATATGATCCTACTTATATTAAATATCTAGAATAAGCAAATGTATAGGGACCAAATTTTTATTAGTGGTTAGCAGGAGTGGTAAGGAGGTGAGAGAAAAGGAATAACTGTTTAGGAAGCAATGAGCTTCTGTTAAGGGGGACAGAAAACTTCAGAAATGGATAGGGATGTTTCTTAATATGTTGTCATTAGTATCACTCAATTGTACAACTATAAAAATGTTGAAATGGCAAATGTTTGCTTATATTTACCACAATTTAAAAAAAAAAAAACTAGAAAAATTTCTACTAGTGAGGGGGAGGGGGTGGAATAAAATTCAGACATTTGGTTGCCATTTGTCAAAATTAATGCATTTGTAGTTCTCTCTCACCTATAACTGTAACCCTAACCATGACTCCTTGAAGGATCTGAAAATTATATAAATGTCTTTAATATTTCTTAAAATTTCCAATACACAATTCTGATGGCAGAATCAAGACCCCTTGGTTTAGCCTGAGCACAGGACACAGAAATCACATGATACTTCTGGCTCATCTTAAAACAGTCCAATAGGAATTTAAGTCCCATCTTCTAAGGACAGCATAAGCACACAGCTATCAGGTAAGGTACTCAGCAACTACTACAGAACTGACATACAGGGACTAAATGATAAAGAATAAAGTTCATATCATCACTTGAGTTAGCATAAGCATTAGAGTCCTTAAGTATGTGTCATGAGTAACCACATGCCCTTAAAAAAAAGAATTTAGGGTCAATTTATTGTTCTTCAAACATACCTTCTTTTCTTAATGTCATACTTAATAAGATATTTTTAATTACTTCACAGCAATTTATGCTTGCATTCTATTTCCCATTGCCAATGCTTTAAAGGAACTCTGGGCGCATAGTGCCTAAGGCACTTGACTGCTAACCAGAAGGCTGGTGTTCAAACCTACCGGCCACTCCTCGGAAAGAAGGTTAGGCAACCTACTTCCGTAGTGATACCATCTCGGAAATTCAAGGAGGGGTCGCTATGAGTCGGGTCTGACTTGATGGCACATAACAAAAACAACAACGCTTTTATATTAACTGAAAAAAAATTAAGGAAATAATGAGCAGAACTAAACTTATGCCATAGATAGCATATAAAATATATTTTTAATTGATAACAAGTTCCTATACTATGTATAGGAGCTCTGGTAGCATAGTGGCTAAGGCACTTGACTGCTAACCAGAAGGCTGGCGGTTCAAACCCATCAGCCACTCCTCGGAAGGAAGATGGGGCAATCTACTTCCATAGTGATAATGCCTCGGAAACCCAAGGAGGGGTCGCTATGAGTCAGGTGTGACTCGACGGCACATAACAACAACAACAACAATATACTACATATGAATTATTATGTTGTTTTAGATATATTAAATTCTGTTTTTTTTTTAAAAGTACCATAAAACAGGCAGTAATCTTCAGTGAATCTGTTTAAAAAAAAAAAAAACTCATAAAACAGGCAGTAATCTTCAGTGAGGCATAAAAGTACCAAAAAGAATGAGCTATTATAAATCATTAGAGTTACACCAACTTTAATTTAATGCATCAGTTGACTGGTAACTAATATTAGATGAAAAGCAGCCAAAGGAGGCTTTATTTATAACTATGTGTAGAAAAATAACAGAAACACTGTTAACAAAGTAAATTTCATTTATGGAATATAAAATTACAGTTTTTACACAGAATGGTAATTGAATACTACTTGAAATGGGCAGGATATCATTATTTTAAAAGTGTTAAGACACTTCTACTTTCACCCCTGAGGGAGTAATAAGACCCATAATTAGTCTCCAAATGTAAGCAACTAGATAACAGGAGAAAATATGTATGTGACATTGGACATCAGGCAACTGAAGACAATGATTCCTGAAAAGAAGGGAAACAAAATGAGAGAGCCCAACAATTGCCTGGGCTTCTGAAAGAACTTTTAGGACCACAGTACATGGAGGAGAAGCTTAAATAAAACCCAGTGGCACTGCTGAATTGAAGAAATGGGACTGGAGTTCAGAAATGTCCAAGACAATAGGATTTTTTATTTTAAAAAAAAGTCCCAGAAGTAAGAAAGATAATTAGCAAAGGAAGAGAAGGAAATCCCCTTAAATTACCTGAATAGTATGAAATTCATGAGGTTGAGCAAAACTTCCGGGAAAGAAAAATTACTGGGGTAATCAAAGTTGAATGATATCCAGTATTCACACAAGACCAGGAATCATTCACATTTAAGACTTCTACCTTTGTAATGATAATAAGGCTAAGCAAACTCAAGAGCAAAGGTCACTCTAAGCCTACCCAAAACCAAAAAAAAACAAACTTACTGCCATGGAGTAGAATCCAACTCATAGGGACCCCTCCTCGGGTTTCCCAGGTGGTATCGCTACAGAAGTAGATTGCCCAACCTTCCTTCTGAAGAGTGACTGGGTATAAATCTAACAAAATATGTGCAAGATCTACATGAAGAAAACTGTAAAACTCTGATGAAAATAATCAAAAAATATCTGAACAAATGGAAAGGTATTTTATGTTCATGGATAGGAGACTCAGTATTGTTAAAATGTAAGTTCTTCCCAATTTAATCTACAGATTCAACACAATCAAAATGCCAGCAAGTTATTTTGTAAATATTGATAAAGAGATTTTAAAACATATATGGAAAGGCTAAAGACAAAGAATATCCAAAACAATACTTAGGAAGAACAACAAAATCAGAGAACTAAAACTCCCCACACTCTCTTGAGTGTGATATTAGAGAAAGAAATAGAAATAGAAATAGAAGAGAGAATAGAGAAAGAAAGCCACATAAATAGAGTCAATTGATCATTGACAAAGAATCTAAGGTACTTTAACAGAGTAAAGAAAATCTTCTCAAAAACCATGCTGGAAAAATTGGAAATGCACATGTAAAAAGATGAATGTAGATACTGCCACATGCTTCTCACAAAAACTAATGCAAAATGAACCACAGACCTAAACGTAAAATATAAAACTATAAAATTTCCAGAGGAAAATTTAGGTGGCCTTGTTATTTTGAAGTTTTTTAGATGTAACACCAAAAGTAGGATCCATGAAACAGAAATTTGATAAATCAAACCCCATTAAAATGAAACAAGAAACAGATTTTTAACAGATTTTTATCTCTTATCAGTGATAAAAAAAGAAATGAGCTATGAAGCAGAGTTCAAACCAGTTCAACCCAGTTCAGTCATTACCAACAAAGTGATACTGGCACAGATTGGAATTTTTAAAATGTGAGTGAACTAGAATACCAACTAGAACAGGAAAAATTCTGAGTTGAAGCTCTGCTAGAAACTTAATCTCCCTCTTAGACAACAAGGGCATACACATTCCATAGCAACCAAATCTCAACTGTCTGTGCTGAAAACAACAGTGTCTGGCTCAAAGACAGTGGTTAACCATACTGCTTTGAAGATGTGTTGAGCTCCACAGTCCTGGCAATAATCCAAAGTCACACATCAGGCTCCTGAAAGGGCTAACAATATGCCTCTCCCAAGTGTCCCATCCCAGGACTTCAACCCAAACTTTTTCCAGCTCAAGTCAGCATTCTGGATCATCTGAATTTTAAACATTTGGGTCTATTTTGGTTTCACTTCATCAGCTATGACTGAACTGTTTCAGATTGGTTCAAAGCCCTATTATGAAGTCCCGAAAAGATATGGAAGAAACTTAAATGTCTGTTGCTAAGCAAAAGAAGCCAATGTGAAAAAAATATATATACTATATGATTCCAACTACGTAACATTCTAGAAAAGGCAAAACTATAGAAACAGGAAAATATCAGTGGTTGCCTGAGTGTTGGGGGCATGTAGGTGGGGAGGGAAGGAAAGGAGAAATGAACTGGAGAAGTACAGGGAATTTTTACAGGAGTGAAATTATTCTTTCTGATACTGTAATAGTAGATACATGACATTATACATTTGTCAAAACCCAAAGGACTATACAATACAAAGAGTGAACCCTACTAGGGGCTCTTATTAATAATAATTTATCAGTATTAGTTCATAATTGTAAGAAAGGTAGCACACTAATACAAGACTCTAATAACGGAAAACTGTAAAAGAGCTGGGGGGGATAAGTACATTGAACTTTCTGTTCAATTCTTCAGTAAACTTGTGTTATTGTTATGTGCCGTCGAGTCGGACCCGACTCATAGCGACCCCTCCTTGGGTTTCCGAGGTGGTATCACTATGGAAGTAGATTGTCCCACCTTCCCTTCCAAGGAGTGGCTGGTGGGTTTGAACCGCCAGCCTTCTGGTTAGCAGTCAAGTGCCTTAGGCACTACATTACCAGAGCTCCTGAAAATCTAATACTACTTTAAAAAATAAAGTATATTAAATTTCCAACAAGGAACCAAATAGCAATTCTAGAACTGTAAATTTTAATAACTGAAATGAAAGAGTCACTATAGGGATCAACAGCATATTTGAGCAAGTGGAAGAAAGAATCAACATAATTTGGTGATAGGTCAACTGAGATTATTCAGTCTGATGAACAGAAAGAAAAGGAATGAAGAAAAATGAACAAAGCCTCCAAGATCTGCAGGACACCATCAAGCATACCAACAGACACATAATGATAATCCCAGAAGAAGAGGAAGAAAACGGTAGAAAGAACATGTGAAGAAATAGTGGACAAAATCCCGAATATGATGAAAAACAATCTAAACATCCAAGAATCTCAACAACTCAGAGATCTGCACAGAGACACATCATAAAGTGTTGAAAGGCAAAGACAAAGAGAGGATAGTAAGAAGTGACTCATCACATACAAGGAATCTTTAGTAATATTAATAGCTGATTTCTCCGCAGAATCCATGGTGGCCTGAAGACAATATAATAACATATTCAAAGTGCTGAAAAGAAAGAATTGTCAATGAAATGCATATTGCAACCACTGAAAACAAAATAAAATAAAGAAGCACAGCCAGGAAGCCAAAAGTGGAAATAAAATACAATATTTAAAATAATGCTCAGTAAATCCAACACAAAGTAAAATGGAGAACAAAAACACAGAAAAATAGAAAGGTGGTGAATTTAAACCCAACCATATTTATAACTGCAAGAAATATATACATGGTACAGATCTCAAACTGAGTGATAAAAAGCAAGACTTAACTATATGGGGTGCACAGGAAATTCACTTACAATATAAAGATGCTGATAAACTAAAACTAAAAGGATGGAAGAAAAACAAAACAAAACACATGAACACCAAAAAGTAGTTTTCAAAGTACAGATCATTAACCCCTAAAGTTCTTAAGACACTGCTGGAAGTCCATGCAGTCATTACTATTTTCATAATAATGTTGTTGTTGTTGTTGTTGTTATGTGCCGTCGAGTCGGCCCCGACTCATAGCGACCCCTCCTTGGGTTTCCGAGGCAGTATGATTACGGAAGTAGGATTGCCCAACCTTCCTTCCGAGGACTGGCTGGTGGGTTTGAACCACCAGCCTTCTGGTTAGCAGTCAAGTGCTATAGCCCCTATGCTACCAGAGCTCCTTCATAATAATAGTAAGAAGTTATTTGTCTTTTTTCATAATATTGACATTTTCACTGATAGAGCAAAAGATGCTGGTGTGCTTTAAACCAATCCAAGTAGTGACATCAAATTTTACTAGTACCTTTTTAGGATATGCCTTTTTAATATTTCATGTGGTAAAATGGGAAATATGTATGAAGTACAGCTGTTCCACACCAAAATATAATTGTTGTCTCAAGGAAAAACACTTATGCAATATTTTCACAGTTGTGAGTTCACATAGCTACTATTTTCACTCGACACTATTTTTACTTGAAAGATTGACAAAACAAATTATGGTTATCAAGACTTGGGCTTCTGGAAGATATTTTATTGAAAATTAACAGAGTGACCATGTCATTAAAAAGAAAAAAAAAAAAAAGGTGACAGTATTATTTGTCACCAATAATAAAATTAAGACTTTCAAACAAAACTTCCAATTTTGGGAAACTTGTATCTGCTACCACAAATCTGTATCTCCCAGTACTTAATTCTTTTTTAATGAGAATGAAGTGACAATAATTGATACGAGTTTTTAATATTATACACTGAAAAGTGTTAATATATAGACAATGTATACCTATTTTTGAAATGACCAAGGGAGGCATCAATGTATGAGTTTATAAAATCCATGCACAGGTAAGAGGTACATTCAAAGTATAAGACAGAACCATGGATTTAATGTAACAGAGTACAAAACTGATATGGTTTCAGAATTCACACTGCAATAACCTTCAAGAGACTAATAGCTGTTGAGTTTTGGTATAGAATCAAAGAATACCCATGATCACCAGAAAGTGCTATTAAAACATTCCTCCCTTTCCCACTTACTTATCTTTATTAGAATAGATTTTCTTCATATGTTGTTCATGTTGTTAACTGCCGGCAAGTTAGCCCCAAATTCATGAAAATCCCCTGCACAAGAGAAAGAAATGTTACCCAGTCCTATGTCATCCACATGACTGGTTGCACAATGGATCACTGCAATCCATAGAGTGTTCTCATTAGCTGATTTTTGGAAAGAGATCGTCAATCCTTTTTTCCTAGTCCATCTTAGTCTAGAAGCACCACCAAAGCCTGCTCAGTATTATACCAGTATCACAGACCGGTAGTGGTTGTGCATAAGACATAGTGACCAGGAAGCAAACCCAGGTCTCCAACATGAAAGGCAGAAGTTCTATCACTAAACTATTACCCCCAATACCTGAACCACAATAGTATTTTGTACAGATTGAATTCAGAAGCAAATATAAGAACTGAGTTGTCATACAGTAAGCAAATTGTTTAAGAAATTTATTAAAAAAGCATAACTAAGATAGTTTTCTAACATTTTATTTTTAATTTAGCAAACCAAATTTCCTCATTAAAAAATAAAAAAGGTATATTAACAAGTTTGTTATTTTCCAGTAATAATTTTCAAATTTCCTACATTTACTAAGTGAACACACTGAGAAAAATAAACTGACATTAAAACTAAATACATATGCCAGTTAAAGGAGGTGGAAAGAACGGCTACTTAAAATCAAATGGGTTTTCTGAAGAGTAAATTAGTAGTAACTTCATTTTTTTTTTTTTTAACTTTTCCCCAGCAAAATGGAGCTCTGGTAGCATAGTGGCTAAGGCACTTGACTGCTAACCAGAAGGCTGCAGGTTCAAACCCGCCAGCCACTCCTCGGAAGGAAGATGAGGCAATCTACTTCTGTAGTGATATTGCCTCGGAAACCCAAGGAGGGGTCTCTATGAGTAAGGTCCAACTCGACAGCACATAACAACACAACAAATAGTATTTTATGTGAACCACTCCAATTTTTATTTCCCACAGACTACTATGTATCACTGGAACCTCTGTAAAAAAAAACCACTTAAATCAATGGGATAGATATTCAGGAAAGCATAACATTATCAGGAAGTTATTAGAATCCATCTCTCTTAAAAGAAATTTAATAAAGATTTCATTCACCACAATCCTTCATGACCTAAGCAGCTTATCAAAATATTCACTTCCTCCCCCTTAAAAATGTTTCCCGAAAGGGGAACAGAATGTTAAATGACTGTCTTATGGAAAGAGATGGTACTTCAGTAGAGAATCAGGACCAGTTAGAGGAGTTACAAAAGAACATTTGATCTAAGGTATAAGGAAAATTTTCTAAATAGTCAAAGATCTCCAAAGAGGGAAAAAAGTGGGGTGCAGTAGAAAAGGGAAGTATATAGTTTCTCTTTAGAACATTTATTTTTATAAAATGGTTTGAATAAAAATCTGAGAAATGATTAATAGTCTCACCACCTGTAACATAGCCGCCATTGAGAATAACATTAGGGAGAAGAGATAGGGCTATCAAAATTCAACA
>NW_006921675.1:2229129-2249978 GCF_000298275.1 Orycteropus afer afer | reverse complement strand
AATCAACATCATCCACCACATAAATAAAACAAAGGAGAAGAACCACATGATCATATCAATTGATGCAGAAAAGGCATTTGATAAAACCCAACACCCATTCCTGATCAAGACTCTCAGCAAAATAGGAATAGAAGGGACATTCCTCAACATAATAAAAGGCATCTATACAAAACCAAAAGCCACATTATTCTCAATGGAGAGAGACAGAAACTATTCCGCTTGTGAACAGCAATCAGACAAGGATGCCCTCTATCACTGCTTCTATTCAACACTGTACTGGAAGTCCTAGCCAGGGCAATAAGTCAAAAAAGGGAAATCAAAGGCATTCAAATTGGTAAGGAAGAAGTCAAACTATCCCTATTTGCTGATATGATCCTATACCTAGAAAACCCAAGAGACTCAGTCAAAAATCGAGTAGAACTAACTGAGAGATTTAGCATTGTGGCAAGATACAAGATCCACATCCAACAATCTGTTGGATTTCTCTACACCAGCAAAGAGATGCTGAAAAAGAAATAAGGAAATCAATACCATTTATAATAGCTACCAAAAAAATAAAATACTTGGGAATCAATCTTACCAGGGACACAAAATACCTGTACAAAGGAAACTATAAAAAACTATTTCAAGAAACCATAAGAGTTCTACATAAATGGAAGAACATACCATGCTCATGGATAGAAAGATTGAATACTGTGAAAATGTCAATTCTACCCAAAGCAATCTATACATTCAATGCAATCCCAATCCAGATCCCATCAACATTTCTTAAGGATATGGAAAAACAAATCACTAACTTTATAAGGAAAAGGAGAGACCTCAGATAAGCAAAGCACTATTGAAGAAGAACAAAGTAGGAGGTCTCACACTGCCAAATCTCAAAACCTACCATACAGCCACAGTAGTCAAAACTGCCTGGAATTGGTACAATGACACACATAGACCAATAGAATAGACTTGAGAAACCAGATAGATCCATCAACCTACGGTCAGTTGATCTTTGACAAAGAGCCAAAATCCATTAAATGGGGAAGAGAATGTTTGTTTAATAAATGGTGCTGGCAAAACTGGAGATCCACTTGCAGAAAAATGAAACAAGATGTGTACCTCACACCATACACAAAAACGAACTCCAGATGGATCAAAGACATAAATGTGAAACCTAAAACTATAAAGTTCCTCAAGGAAAAACTAGGGGCAAATTTAGGGGCCCTAATATATGACATAAATATACTATCAAGCATAACCCAAAATGTACAAACAGCACAAGATTAACTTGATTAATGAGACCTTCTAAAAATTAAATTTTTATGTGCTTCCAAAGACTTTCCCAAGAGACTAAAATGACGTATTGGGGGAAAATATTTGGCAATGACACATCTCACAAGGGACTTATCTCTAGAACTTACAGAAAGCTCCAACACCTCAGTAACAAAAAGACAAGTAATTCAATTAAAAAATGGGCAGAAGACATGAACAGACACTTCACCAAGTAGGATATTCAGGTGGCCAACAAACATATAAGGAAATGCTCATGATCATTACCCATTAAAGAGATGCTTATCAAAACAACAATGAGATACCATCTAGCTCCAGCACTAGTAGCAAAATTCAACAAGACAGAAAATAACAAATGCTGGTGAGGATGTGGAGAGATTGGGACTCTCATACACTGCTGGTGGGGCTGTCAATGGTACGACCAATGTGGAAAGCAGTATGGCAATTCCGTAAAAAGTTGGAATTAGAAATACCATTTAACCCAGACATTCCATTACTAGGTATATATCCTAAAGAAGTGAGAGCCATGACAAGAACAGACATATGCAACCCATGTTCATCGCAGCATTATTTACAACAGCCAAAAGATGGAAACAACCTAGGGGGTCCATCAACTGAGTAATGGATAACCAAACTATGGTACATACACACAATGGAATACTATGCAATCCTAAAGAATAACCTGTTGTTGGTGTTGTTGTTGTTCTGTGCTATAGAGTCAGACCCAATTCACAGTGACCCCTCCTTGGATTTCCGAGGCAGTATCACTATGGAAGTAGATTGCCCCATCATCCTTCTGAGGAATGGCTGGTGGGTTTGAACTGCCAGCCTTCTGGTTAGCAGTCAAGTGCCTTAGGCACTACGCTACCAGAGCTCCCAAAATAACCTAGAATCTGCAAAACACTGCATAACGTGGATGAACTTGGAGGACATTATACTGAGTAAAATAAGTCAATCACAGAAGGACAAATATTGTATTCATCCAAAATTGTAAAAGTCAAGGAAAGGTTTATCTATGGAAGGAAATTTTCTTTGTCGTTTACCGAGGGGGGGCATGGTTAGAGAGGTAGAGATAAGTATTAATTAATTATTTTAAAAAGAAGAAGTGGGAATGGCCAGACTTCATCTCACCTACTTTGGTCATATTGTCAGAAAGGACCATTCCCTGAAGAAGGATATCATGCTCGGTAAAGTAGAAGGTCAGCGATAAAGGGGAAGACCCTCAACAAGATGGACTGACACAGTGGCTGCAACGATGGACTCAAGCACAGCAAGGACCGTGAGGAAGGTGCACTGCCGGGCAGAGTTTCATTCTGTTGTACACAGGGTCACTACAAGTTTGAGAAAACTCAACAGCATCTAACAACAACTACAGATCTGAAAGAGAGCCAATCCCAGAGCAGAGAGGAAACTTCAGTGTTGTTGTTATTGTTGTTACGTGCCGTAAAGGCAGACTCGACTCATAGCGACCCCTCCTTGAGTTGCCAAGGCATTATCACTACGAAAGTAGATAGCCCAACATTCCTTTCGAGGAGTGGCTGGTGAGTTTGAACCGCCAGCCTTCTGGTTACCAGTCAAGTGCCTTAGGCACTATGGTACCAGAGCTCCTGGGAACTTCACTACTACCCAGAAATAAGAGCTAGGAGTGAAGCATGTCCTTTAGGCACAGGGCTTCCAGGGTCCCTCCTAAACCCAGAAGACAGTGAGCTGTAACACTAGACATGACTATAAGCAGCAGCAAAAAAAAACAGCACCAGTAGAGGCAATAAAACTAGGAAACTAGCACAAGAAGGTACACTGGGCTTCCCAGTCCATAGATGTGTTCAAAATGAAGGAGAAATGTTAATTATCTAGAAGTATACTTCGTTGTTAACATGAAATATATTTCACACAAAACCAAGTTGAAGGAAAACATGGGAAAGGCCATTTAAATGAAATACATTTCCCCACATTTCAACTCTCCAGGACAACTCCCCTGAAGCAACAACAACAAAAAAAAGACACTGTGGAGTCAGTTCCAACCCATGGCATCTCCATGTGTTTCAGAGTACTCCATGGAGTTTTCATGGCTGTGACCTTTCAGAAGAAGGTCACCAAGATCTTTTTTCTGAGGAGCATCTGGGTGTCTGGACAAAAGTTAAAACCAGTTCAACAATCCCTGATACAGGATTAGATTTTTTAACTTAAGAAATAAAACACCTTTACTATTATCCTATTTATGTTTTTCCTCCTGAAAAACAACATAAAAGTTCATCTAATACAAAAACAAAGGCCCCACAGCGGGAAATGGGGGGGTAGAGAGGAACACATATTCAAAAAGCTTCAAGGACAAAAAGCATGTTCCAAACCAGAACATATTCACAATTCCTCATCTGGAATTCAACTACCATCCAACTGCAGCAATCAGCCAAGCTTGGCAAATTAAAATAACAGTAATTTTGACAGATTATCTTCTATAAATATTCAAATATGGACGTTTGTGTGCTTGCAAGGGTCTCTATATGCCAATCAAAATGCTTTGTTTAGGATCCTAAAACTAAGCTTTTCCACCCTTCTACAGGAATCCTGAGTCTTTACCCTTCATTTTAACCCTCTCACTCCAGCTGATTAAGAGACCAATTATCTTCCTATCCAGAGCATGAATTTAAAAAGATAGCTTTCTTGTAAGCATTAGTAGACACAAGGAAAGTACCTGGAATCTTTGTCTGTAAATACAAAAGAAATATGGGTAGGGTGGGGGAAGTAGAGGGAGGATCTTGAAGGATGACAACTAAACAAAAGACTAAATTTTTTCACTTGATCATGTATGCCTTGGAAACTCCCTTTCAGTGGACTGGCTACTTAATACATATACATACATTCAACCCCATCATGGGGAAAAACCCACATCACAATTGCTTAAACCACACAGAATTATGGTCCAGCGAAGTTGACACACAGCTCCAACTATCACATCACCTAAAGTGTAATTAGGGCTTCATCTAATCAGTAGGATTGCTATGAGCTGAAACTAACTGCACTTGGCACCTAACAACAATTGTAGGTAGATATTAACCACATCTACAAAATACCTTTACAGCAACATCCAGCTTAGTTAGTGTCTGATTAAGTAATTGGATACTAACAACCTATTCAAGTTAACATATAAGACTAACCATCACATATACTTTAAGGAAACTGTTGAGAAATTACAGAGAGTGCAAAAGAGAGTTATATAAGGATGATAAAAAGACTAGGAAATCGAATCCATGAAGAAAGAAAGGTTCAAAGATCTACTTTTTCAGTCCCATCTAGTAAAAAGAATGAAAAGAAAATTTCAGACCAACAAATTAGATACTTCCCAATTTAAGAGTTCTAGCAAGCAGTGCTTCATCATGCCTACAGAGAAATTAGCTTAAAATAATAGAAGACAAAGTAAATGAAGACATAAAATGGAGCTGTTTACCTTCAAATCAGTAATTATTCTTAATCCTGGCTACACTTAAGAATGACCTAGGATTTTTTTTTTTTTTTTTTTAACCAAAAATAAGTAACTAATGATAAGGCCCAGAATCTCAATGCCAGAGATCTGGTTTACTTGGTCTGAGACAGAGTTTTATGTTTCTTTGTTTTTTACAGAGTTCAAAATGTACTGACAGATGGGACTGAAAATCACTTAATGGAATATTCCATAATTATGATCCTCAAGGTGTTCTATGACTACCTACATCCAGATTACTTGGGGAGCTTGTTAAAAAGGCAGCTTCTCGGCAACCCTCCCCCCTTGGGAGTTTTTGAGGCGGTATCTCTATGGAAGTAGATTGCCCAACCTTACTTCCGAGGAGTGGCTGATGGGCTTGAACCACCAGCCTTCTGGTTAGCAGTCAAATGCCTTAGGCACTATACCACCAGAGCTCCCTATTAGCAGCCATACAGCAAGCACATTGGTCAAACTTCAACTAAAAAAAAATTACCTAAACTGAATCTTTCTTAAGTGTTAACAGTTTTAAAGTCTATCAGTTTAATGAAAATACAGGTTTGTGGGTGAATGATAATAAAAATAATAAATAATATTTATTAGACACACACTAGCTCTGGTAGCATAGTGCCTAAGGCACCTGACTGCTAACTAGAAGGCTGGCGGTTCAAACCCACCAGCCACTCCTCAAAAGGAAAGTTGGGCAACCTATTTGCATGGTGACACTGCCTCGGAAACCCAAAGAGGGGTCGCTATGAGTCGGGTCTGACTCGACAACACACAGCAACAACAACATTTGCAAACATCACTCTTTACTCATTTACTTCTCAACATATTTCTCCAAGGTAGATAATTTTATAATCCTGTTTCACAGATAATAAAACTGAGGGAAGAAAGCCACTAAATAAATAACTTGCCCAGGCCACACAACTAGTAAACAGCAAAGCTAATATTTGAAATCTAAACAGCAAAGCTAATATTTGAAAACAGGTAGTCTAATTCAAGAGCTCATACTCTTAACCACAAAACAATAATGTGTTTACCAATATCATCCTCAAACACTCTGAAATCATTCAGGAAAAAAGTGTAATTATTCATAATGAATACATTATAAGAAAAAAACAAAACAAAACCCACTGCCGTCAAGTCGGATCCAACTCACAGTGACCCCTCCTTGGGTTTCCGAGGCGGTATCACTATGGAAGTAGATTGACCAAACTTCCTTCCAAGGAGTGGCTAGTGGGTTTGAACTGCCAGCCTTCAAGTTAACAGTCAAATGCCTTAGGCACTACGCCACCAGAGCTCCCATATTACAAGAATAAAGTGAAAATCAGCATATTTTTCTCTGGTTTTAAAAGCTAAGTCCAAACAGTGATATATAATGACATTATTAACTGTCTTATGGGTCTGTGACCGACACTTAAAACAGAGAGGAACAAAGCAGAAAGGGCAGTAAGTAAATCAGGACTCTAACACTATCAATATTTTAGGGTAAGTAATAAACGTATCAATACTGCACATGAAATCATACAGAAGAAAAATTTGTGAAATAACCAAATCTACATTGGGAAAATATATTGAAAACCCATGTGCTTGAACAATTTCACTCAGCAAGATCAGCACAAGGCCAGTCCCCATGAGGTGGAGGTTAAAGATGTCCCAAATGTCCAAACTATCGTGCCACTCCATCATTTCAGACATTAACTCCTCCTCCTCCCAGTAATTTCCCGTCTTAGGGTTCTGCATTTCGTTGTAATGCCTCACAGAACTCACAGACACCCAAGGGTTCATCTCACATAGTAGTGGTGGAGGCTGGCAGGCTGGCGAGTCCCAGGTCCGTGAGTGGGTCTGGAGGATCCTCCCAATTCTCGGGATCTGATGAACCTCGATCAGCAGATCAGACGGCGGCTGCTGTCCCAAATCCAGGGGTGAGATGAGGATGAGCCAAAACACAGAACTGGAGCAAGAGAAGGGCGACCCTTCCCAGGAGATTCGCAAGTATACCCTCAAGGAAGCTAAGGGTGGTGATTTGAATTATACCCTCCAGCAAGGCAGGACTCAAGATATATTCCACCTGTGTTGTGCTAACAGAAATAACCCAAGTGGATGGCTTTAACAATCAGCAGCTCAAGGCAAATCCCACCACAGAGCCAAATGCCAGTCATTATAGGGAATGACTACTACCAGCTGCCCAGCCAGGTTGATACCTGACCTTAACTATCACACCACCCCAAACAGGCATGGATAATAGGATTTACAATACATCACAAAATGGAAGACAATAGCTAGAAGGCCACATCAAACAATTTACCAAATTGCACCCCCAGCTCTTCTAGCCATTAGCCCTTTCATACTTGAAAGATTAATTTGCTCCTCCCAATCATATTACGGGTCCCAAGATCATTAACAATTAAATTAGTCTTTCAATAATAAGGTAAAGATTCCTAAGGGTGAGATTATTCAGATACCAGCCATTCAGGTCTGCTGTGTCTATCTGATCCAAAAGTTTTTCTCATTATCACCCTTATGGTATCTGATAATACTTAACTGAGATATTATTCCCTTGTTCTGAGTCTATCTTTAGGTATCAGCATAATTTTGGATTTCCCCTGCTGAATAACTCATTTATTCATTCCTTTACCTTCAGCTATTATTTCTCCTTCCTTCCATTCATCATTTATTTTTACCCAGACTTTCCCACCTTGGGAGGGGACATCAAGTTGAGCTGTTGTGCCTATCCAGATTGCTGGTAATAAGATCAGTCTAGCAAGTGCTTCCCCCTCAGTCTACTCCCATTAATACTGGGTATGGTTACACAGGTACAAAACTAGTGGGCTATCTCGACCACTGGGCAGGATGGTAGTATTCACTGTCAGCCCTACTTTGGCCAGATGAGGAGAAGGTACAATCCATCCCATGAAGCCCTTAGGAATTCTGGCATACACGTTCAGAGGTATAGAAACAGTTTCTTGCTTAGGGATCACCCCAGCCTCTAGCACCCACAGCTGCATCCCAGGTCCAAGGACCACAGCTTCTGGCAGGAAGAAAGCAATGTTAGGTGATGTGGGGAAAAACTGTACAGTGGCACCAGCATCCTCCCCCACCCCTTCTTCACCAGATCCCCCAGAAAAGCACAGGAATCTGTCGAGTGATGATCTTCCCTTTGCCCCCCTCATGTTGAGTGTGAGCACACATCCATGAAGGCGTGTGAGCCAGCCCTTTAGGCCTTTATCTCCCCCAGTTTTAGACAACAAATGTTTCAATTGCCCATTCCAGTTCTCTATCAAACCATTACTTTGAGGATGGTATGCAACATGGTATGTCCACTTAATATGATGTTTTTGGGCCCACTGCTGCACCCTACAGGATGTAAAGTGTGTTCCTTGGTCTGAGGAAATATAACTTGGTGGCCCAAATTGGTACAGTATCTTTTGTTCCAATCCTTTTGGTATTTTTGGTATTTGCATCTGTCACAGGATAAGCAAAGCCCAGTCCAGAGTAAGTATCTATTCCTCTGAGGACCCATTAATAGCCACCTGGAGCCACTGGTGTCATTGGGCCTATATAATCAACTTGCCAACTACGTGTAGGGCCTTCAGCCCAGGGAATCTGCCCCATAGCCATTTGTAACCTCTTTCTTGCTGACAGATAGAGCAGTCCTTATTGGCATTTTGTGCCTCAGAGGGTGCAAGAGGGATGTGCCCTGATTCAGCCCATCTCTGCAGTGCTGCAGCACCCCCATGTCCACTCATCTCATGAACCCAATTGGCCACCTCAAGGGAACATACCAACACATCCACTTGCTGATTCCAATCACCTTCTGATCCAGGAAGGAGATTCTTCTGATGGGCATCGACATGGCTTACACTCTATTGCATCCTCTGAACTCCCAGAGTGCTTTCCATAGGTCCATACCCCACATGTCCCCTTAATAATCCAATTTTCCATCACCCATTTGCCTGACCATGTAGCCAGGCCACTGGCAACTGCCCATGAACCAAGTGAAAATCCAAACATATGGGCTCTCACCATTGCCCAATTCTTCCATGACAGCTAAGAAGACAGCATGCAGTTCAGCCTTCTGGGCCGACCTGTTTTTACCTTCTTCAGTAAGGGTCTTTCCACCTGCTGGTCTTAATGCAGCAGCTTTCCGTGTCAATTGTGGTCCATGTATCCTGGAGTTACCATCTGTGAACCAAGCAGCCTTCTGTTGATCCATAGAAAGTTTTTCATAGGGCACTGTCCATGCAGCAATGGGTTCTGGCAGCTCCTCAGGTGGTTCCAAGGTAAGACCTATAGGAAAGGAGGCTACGTGCTCACGGATATGATGGGTGCCTCCTTGCATCCCTCCAGTTGCTTGTTCCAGAATAAACCATTTCCATTTTATTATGTAACTATTTTGGGCACCATCTTCCTTATTAGAGTGTTTCTCTGACATCACCCAAGACATTATGGGTATTTCAGGTCTCATAATAATTTTATGCCCTTCTGTCATTGAGGCAGTCTCAATCAATGCCCAATAGCAGGCAAGCAATTGCCTTTCAAATGACATGTAACATGCTGCAGCATCTGGAAACTTTCTAGTCCAAAATCCCAGTGGTCATCATAGGCCAGCATTCTCAGGTTTTTGCCATAAGCTCCAGTCTGCATAAGCACTTATAGCAGACACCTCCAAAATCATGTCTGAATGTAGATCATAAGAAGCTAATGGCAAGGATAGTGAGACCGCTTTCTGTATTTCAGACATAGTCTGCTGTTGCTCCGGCCCCCATTCAAATGCACTTTTCTTCCTAGTGGCTTTATGGAACCAGCAATATACCCTGATGTGGAATATGTGTTCTCCAGAATCCAAATAAACCAATTAAACACTGGGCTTCCTGCTTAGTCTTGAGGGTAGGTAGTGACAGCAACTTATTTTTGGTTACCTGTGGAATGTCACAGGTGGTTCCTGCCCAAGTTATTCCCAAGAATTTCACTGTTTGCGCAGGGCCCTGGATTTTTGCTGGGCTTAATAACCACCCTCTATTGGTCATGTGGGCCACCACTGTTTTCAGATCGGCCCTAGCCTGTTCTTCTGGTTTGGTATCAACATAAAAATGTCATCAATGTAACATATCACCGTACTTGAAATCTGCACCAAGTCCAAGTCTCTCTTAACCAAGCCATGACAGTAAGCTAATGAATTCAAATAACCCTGGGGCAAAACTCTGAAAGTATACGGAGAGCCTTCCCATGTGAAAACAAACTGTGACTGACTCTTTTCCTAGATTGGTATGGAGAAAAAGGCATTTGCAAGGCACTGAGTACCAGTCTCCTTTGGCCTGTTGTATTTTCTGCACCACCGATACCATGTCTGGAACAGCTAAAGCCACTGGTGGCACTACTTTATTTAGGCCTTGGTAGTCTACTGTCAAGTCTCCATGAGCCATCTGCCTTTTTCACAGGCCATATAGTTATATTATACATGTTATACAGAATATATATATTCTCATGTTATACAGAGAATTTGTTGGCACCAACACTCCAGCCTTTAGCATGTCTTTAATCAAAGCACTAATTTCCTTCTGTCCACCAGGTATCCTACACTGTTTCAAGTTAACAACCTGAGTGGGTTTGGGCAATTCTAATGGTTCCCATTTAGCATATCCAATCAATAATGGCCTAAGGGCAGACTTATACACCTTCAGTTTTACAATATCAGGTAGAGGGAGATTTCTCCAATTAGACATAACATCCATACTGATAATACATTAAGGTAAAGGAGATGCAACTACTTCATACAACATCTGTTTAAATTTTCCAATTCTCAGCCAAACTTTCACCTTAGTTCCATCAACTGTTGCATCCCCATATCCCCCTAGTCTAAACTTAGGCCCCTTCAACATTTCATTGACAGGTTTTAGAATGACAGTACTTTGGGCTTCTGTGTCCAGGAGTCCCAAGAAGTTCTCTTCCCCACTCCCAGGTCATTTTACCCATACATGTGCATATGGCCTCAGGTCCCCTACTGCAGAATGGACTTAGAAGACCCCCGCCCCCCTGTCAGTCTCTGGCTTCATCAATTAGCTGAGTTTCTGCTTCAACTGGTCCCACGTGGAGTTCCTATTATTAAATTCCTCCTGAGTGGAGTGAATAAAATGAACTTGTCTAGGCCTCCGTAAGGTAAGGGGACCAGCAGGAGTTTCCACTGGTCCACCCAACCTCCTGTAGTGCTGCATCAGCACCGTTGTCTCAACTCTATCAATGTCTGCTATATTCATCCATTCCTTAACAACCATTGAAGAGTCTCCGACCTGCTGAAATAAGCTCGTTCCCTGTTTATTGCCCCTTTCCATTCTCTTATTAATCACTCTAAGGCTTCGTGCATTTGTAAGACCCATGAGGGGAAGTTATGCTAATAGACCTGACATGGCTTCTCAAATTGTAGCTTTGTTTTGTAACAGCAGAGTTACATGGGGTGACCATGTAGAAGGGGCTCCCTTGATTACGATATCTGCCATGACCTATGTAAGGGGCATTTTCATTGGGTGAGTATCTTGATCACCATAACGCCATTCCAGCATGGCTTGCATAAGCAGCACATTAGCTGCTTCCTCTGGAGTGTTCCAGGGGGTATTTAGAAGGGGAGAGGGGTAGTTTGGCTCCTCAGGATACACAAACCTGACTGCAAATTTCATCCATTCCAACAGACTGACTGCCCCCTCTGGGTTAACCTGCCCTGTAAATGGATCTTGGATCAACATTTGTGCCTGTTCCATAGTGAGTTGTGGGTCTTTACATCAAACCAAACATACTCTTCCACTCTGCAGTAGTCAAAACTAAAGAAGCCGCCCCTAAATTAGTCACTCTCACAATCCATTTTAGTAAAGGTTCCTCAGGAAGCTGACGATACTGATCTACAAACTGAAGCAGCTCTTTCACACTATACCCTCTGCTTTCAACAGTTTCTTGGTTTTGCCTGTTCCCTTCCCAGACTACCTTTTTGGGTGACCAGTGGTCATACTGGTACTGCCTGTTGTTCTGACATAATTTTTCCTTTCTGGATAGGCCCTGAAACTAGGGGTCATAGCTCTAATTGGACTGGATCTGAGCTCGATTCAGTGCTACAGTCTGGCTCTACATTCTTTTTCCCTGCCACTGCAGTTACTGCTGATAACAGCAACCAAGGAATTGTAAGTCTCACCTTTTCCTCATCATTCTGTATTTCCATATACATGCAGCTAGCCAATTCCTCAGGAGTTAGATCCACCTCTCCTAAATCCCATGAAAAGCTTTTGCCCTGGGTGACCGATCTCAACCAAAGAAGCTGCTTCAATCCATGTGTGTCCTCTATCTCATCCAGAAGCCAAAGATTTCTTACTTTCCCGGTTATCCCCTTCCCAAAACCACATATTCCAGTTAGCCTGGGCTGCTGCAGCAAATCCCACCATTCTGACACCAATTGTTTGAACAATTTCTCTCAGAAAGATCAGCACAAGGCCAGTCCCCATGAGGTGGAGGTTAAAGATGTCCCAAATGTCCAAACTATCGTGCCACTCCATCATTTCAGACATTAACTCCTCCTCCTCCCAGTAATTTCCCGTCTTAGGGTTCTGCATTTCGTTGTAATGCCTCACAGAACTCACAGACACCCAAGGGTTCATCTCACATAGTAGTGGTGGAGGCTGGCAGGCTGGCGAGTCCCAGGTCCGTGAGTGGGTCTGGAGGATCCTCCCAATTCTCGGGATCTGATGAACCTCGATCAGCAGATCAGACGGCGGCTGCTGTCCCAAATCCAGGGGTGAGATGAGGATGAGCCAAAACACAGAACTGGAGCAAGAGAAGGGCGACCCTTCCCAGGAGATTCGCAAGTATACCCTCAAGGAAGCTAAAGGTGGTGATTTGAATTATACCCTCCAGCAAGGCAGGACTCAAGATACATTCCACCTGTGTTGCTCCAAAAGAAATAACCCAAGTGGATGGCTTTAACAATCAGCAGCTCAAGGCAAATCCCACCACAGAGCCGACTGCCAGTCATTATAGGGAATGACTACTACCAGCTGCCCAGCCAAGTTGACACCCGACCTTAACTACCACACCATCCCAAACAGGCATGGATAATAAGATTTACAATACATCACAGAATGGAGGACAATGGCTAGAAGGGCCACATCAAACAATTCACCTCACCATGTTAGAGGATGCATTCTCCGTAATGACTCTTTCATTCGTTACTACCACCACCACCACCACCACCACCACAAGAAAATTAAGTATGTAGTTTTAAATTATTTTTCACAATAAAAAAGGCATGATGTCACTTTAGTCTGATTTTTCTCTTCCTCTTTACCTACTGCTCCCCATCTCTAAAACAGTTCATTCTCTTTCCATCTGTCATTATAGAAGCAAAAATTCCAATTCTAGTAAGACCCAAACATTGCTTCTAAAAATGCTGAGTAAGACTTTTAACTGAGAGGTCAGACAGAGGCTATCAGTAAAAGGCCTACTAGAAGTTTTAATAATTCATGTGAATTCTAAATAGCTGACAGAATAGCCAAAGTTCCCAGAGATAAATAAGATCATTGTAACTGTAATACCGTTGAGTTTAAAGTATGCAAAAATCACAAACTATGACTATTTTAAAGTAGAACAATAATTGCTAAGATATTTTAGCTTCACTCAGTCTAAGCAAATTCCTATTTTAAAACAAAAATGAAATTATACTAACTTTTTTATTAATTCTAGGCATCTACTTTCTCAGAATGGATAAAACCTCAGATATTAAAAATGGAAATGATTAACCAGTAATAGTTATGCTGCAGTCAGAAAGAAAGATTTAGAGACTAAACCTACCAATGCAAAGAAAATCACTGAATTGTAGCTTACCCAACTCATGACTTCAAAATTCATTGTTTCCTTTGGGTCAGGTCTTATCTGAATAATTGCAAAAAGGACAGGGAGGCAACAACTTCTGACCTCCTCCAACCTCATGAAGGTGAAACAGAATCACCATCATCAACGGCCCAGACATGCCGTGAGGCCAGACGTGCCACCACCTTCCAGCCTTTTTACCAACACTGACACCAACAGTCCCTCCCATGGCACTCACTACTTCTCTGCCGGAACTGATAATTCATTACAAGGGTCACACAGAACTCACAGAGAACACTTATAATTATGGGGTTTATTAGGGAAGCAATAGGTTACAATTTAGGTCCAGGAACGCACTCAAGATACAATTCTTTGATCAGGACAGTCTACCATCTGCTATGGCCTCTGGCTTGCCTCTCTGGCCCTTGGCCTCTCCAACTGGCCTCTGCCCTGCTCAGGCAAGTATTACACAACTCTTTTAGCTCTGCTGACAGGTACACCCACGTGCATCCCACTCTGCCAGCAAGCTTCCTGTCCAAGGGCACTCAGCTTTCTCACTCTATGGGCCAGGTAAGCCCACTGCTCTGTCTTGTTTCTCTTGGTTCCACTGCCACCATCTCTCTGCCTGGGTGTCTCTCAGCCAAGGAGGTCCAGCGCAGGGATCTTAGGTCCAATGCACTCCACTTTGCCTCCAGCTCTTCTCTCTTGACAGCAGTGAGATCACTCCCCTCTGTCTCTATGAAGACTCATTTTAAGCTTGGCAGAGTGACAAAACTAACCAATCCCAACATCAGAGTTCTAGATACCTTATTTGCATGGTCCCATCCAGTAATCCAGTGGGAGTTACAAAGACTATGACTAGAAAAGCCATACCAAGTAATACATTGCACTACAAGAACCAAAAGGAACTCAGCATTATAGGGATACAACTTAACTTCATAAAAAGTGAAGTAAGACTTTCAAGGAAGCAAACATAGATAAAACCCAAAAAAAGAGTGTTCTTAGTGGACAAGGAAAACAGTCAAACTCAGGGGCCAAGTGTTCCAGATATAATTCCTTCATTAAATAACAAGACAATAATAGTAACTATTTTGTTGTTATTGTTGTTTTTTGTTGTTGTTGTTGTTAGGTGCCATCGAGTTAGCTCTGACTCACAGCAACCCCATGTACAACAGAATGAAACAATACCCAGTCCTTCACCACCCTCACAATACTTGCTGTATCTGACACCATCACTGCAGCCACTGTGTCAATCCATCTCCTTGAGGGTCTTCCCCTTCTTCTCTGACCCTGCACTTTACAAAGCAGGATATCCTTTTCCAAGGAACGGTCCCTTCTGACAACATGACCAAAGTAGGTGAGATGAAGTCTGGAAATTCTCACTTCCAAGGAGCACTCCGGCTACACTTCTCCCAGGACAGATTAGTTCATTCTTCTTGCAGTCCATCGTACTCTTCATCAGCACCACAACTAGAAAGCATCAACTCCTCTTTGGTCTTCCTTCTTTACTGTCCTGTTTTCACATGCATATGAGGCTACAGGAAATACCATGGCTTGGGTTAGGCATACTTTAGTCTTCAGAGATATCTTTGCTCTTCAGCACTTTAAAGAGGTCTTCTGTAGCAGATCTGCCCAGTGCAACATGTCATCTGATTTAACTGCTGCTTCCACTGGTGTTGACTATGAATCCAAGTAATATGAAATCTCTTACAACTTCAAACTTTTCTCCATTTATCATGAGGCTGCTTATTGGTCCAGTTGTGAGGATATTCTTTATGTTAAAGTGTAATCCTGCTGCAGACTGCAGTCTTTAATCTTCATCAGTAAGTGCTTCAAGTCACCTTCACTTTCAGCAAGCAAAGTTTTGTTGTCTGCTATTGCAGATTCTTAAAGAGTCTTCTTCCAATCCTGATGCCATGTTCTTGTTCACACAGTCCAGCTTCTTGGACTATTTCCTCAGCACATGGACTGAATAAGTATGATGAAAGGATACAATCCTGATGCACTCCCTTCCTGATTATAAACCATGCAGTATCCCCTTGTTCCATTCGAATGATAGCCTCCTGGTCTATGTACAGATTCTTCATAAATACAATCAAGTGTTCTGGAATTCCCATTCTTCTCAATGTTATCTATAATTTGTTACGATCCACACAGTAGAATGCTTTTACGTAGTCAATAAAACACAAGTAAATATTTTTCTGGTATTGTCTGCTTTCAGCCAAAATCCATCTGACATCAGCATTGATATCCGTCATTCCAAGTCCTCTTCTGAATCCAGCTTGCATTTCTGGAACTTCCCCATCAATATACTGCTACAACCATTTTAGAATTATCATCAGCAAGATTTTTACTGGCATGTGATATTAATGATATTGTTTTATAATTTCCACATTCTGTGGGATCACCTTTCTTTGGAACAGATACAAATATGGATTTTTCCAGTCAGTTAGCCAGGTAGCTGTCTTGCAAATTTCTTGGCATAGACAAGTACCTCCAGCATGGCATCCATTTGTTGAAACATCTCGATAAGTGTTCTGTCAATTGCTGGAGATCTGTTTTTCACCAACTCCTTCAGTGCAGCTTCAACTTCTTCCTTCAATACCATTGGTTCTTGATCATATGCCACCTCCTGAAATGGATGAAGATCAACCAGTTCTTTTTGGTACATTGACTCTGTATACCTTCTATCTTCTTTGGATGTTTCCTACATCATTCAATATTTTTCCTACAGAATCTTTCCATATTGCAACTTGAGGTTTGAATTTTTTCTTCAGTTCTTTCAGCTTGGGAAATGCTGAGCTTGTTCTTCCCTTTTGGTTTTCTAACTCCAGGTCTGCACACATTTCATTATAATGATTGACTTTGTCTTCTCAAGCTGCTCTTTGAAATCTTCTGTTCAGTTCTTGTAGCTTGTCATTTCTTCCATTTGCCTTAGCTACGTTCTATTCAAGAGCAAGTTTCAGAGTCTCTTCTGACATCCATTTTGGTCTGTTCTTCCTTTACTGTCTTTTTATCTTCATGAATGATGTTCTTGATGTCTTCCCACAATTTGTCTTGTTTTTGGTCACTGGTGTCCAACGTGCCAAATCTGTTCTTCAGATGGTCTCTAAATTCAAGTGGGATATATAATCAAGATCATATTTTGGCTCTCGTGGACTTGTTTTAATTTTCTTCACCTTCAACTTGAACTTGCATATATGAGCAACTGATGATCTGTTCCACAGTCAGCCCTTGGCCTTGTTTTGGCTGAAGATACTGAGCTTCACCATCATCTATTTCCACAGATACAGTCAATCTGATTCCTGTGTATTCCCTCTGGTGAGGTCCACTTGTATAGCCACTGTTTATGTTGTTGGGAAAAGGTATTGGCAATGAATAAGTCGTTGGTCTTACAAAATGTTATCATGTGACCTCTGGTGTCATCTCTATCACCAAGACGATATTTTCCAAATACTGATGATTCTTCTTTGTTTCCAATTTTCACATTCCAATCACCAGTAATAATCAATATATCTTCATTGCATATTTGGTCAATTTTGGACTGCAGAAGTTGGTTAAAAAAAAAAATCTTCAATTTCCTTGTCTTTGGCTTTGGTGGCTGATGCATAAATTTGAATAATAATAGTATTAACTGGTCTTCCTTGTAGGTATATAAATATTATTCTGTCACTGACAACATTTTACTTCAGGATGGATTATGAAACATTTTCTGTGACAATGAATGGCATGCCATTCTTCTTCAATTTGTCATTCTCAGCATAGTAGATCACATGGTTGTCTGATTCAAAATAGCCAACCAGTCCATTTCAGCTCACTAAAGACGAGGATTAGGAGCTCTGGTAGCATAGTGCCTAAGGCACTTGACTGCTAACCAGAAGGCTGGTGATTCAAACCCACCAGCCACTCCTCGGAAGGAAGGTTGGGCAATCTACTTCCGTAGTGATACTGCCTCGGAAACCCAAGGAGGGGTCGCTATGAGTCAGGGCCGACTCGACAGCAAATAACAACAACAACAATGCCTAGGATATCAATCTTTATGCATTCCATTTCATTTTTGGCAACTGCCAATTTTCCTAGATTCACACTTCGTACATAACATGTTCTGATTATTAACAAATGTTTGCAGTGATTTCTTCTCATTCTGAGTTATGCCACATGAGCACATGGAGGTCCCTAAAGCTTTACTCCATCCAAGTCATTAAGGTCCACTTTACTTTAAGGAGGCAGCTCTTCCCCAGTCCTATACTTAGTGCCTTCTGACCTGAGGGGCTCATGTTCTGGCACTATATTGGACAATGTTTTGGAACTATTAATAAAGATTTCCAGTAATATATCAGATAGTGTTTCACTGCCATTCATAAGGTTTTCACTGGCTAATACTTTGAGAAGTAGATGGGACCTCCCTTCTTCTAAGTCTGTCTGAGTCTGAAAGCTCCATTGAAACCTGTCTGCCATGGGTGACCCTCCTGGTATTTGAAATACCTGTGGCATAGCCTCCAGCCTCACAGCAATACTCAAGCCATCACAGTATGACAAACTCACAGACAAGTGGTAGAGCAACTATCTACTGAACATTTCCATCAGCATTTCATTATTCATATTAGCTATGCAAATTATGCGTAGTTTTTTCTTTCTATCTAGCACATGAAAACCACTCCCTACCCCTCTCCACATAGCTTCATAATAGCTCTTTCCCTACCCTGTTACAGAGACTACATTATATAAATAACAAAAAACAAAATATGATTGCTCAAGTAATTTCTTTTAGAAGGATCAGTACAAGGCTGGTCCCTATGAGGCAGAGGTTAAAGATGTCCCAAATGACCAACTTTTCCAAAATGCTGTGTCACTCCATCATCTCTAACATCAACTCTTCCTCCTCTCCTCAGTACTCTCCCTCCTGTCTTAGGGTTCCATATTTTGATGTAACATCTCACAGAACTCGCAAATGCCCAAGGAAATGGCTCATGTGGTAGTAGAGGCTGAGAGCCTGGCAAGTCCCAAGTCTGTGGGTAGGTCTGGAGGATTCTCCTCACTCTCATGGTTAAAGGGGCTGGTGAACCCAAACTGGCAGGTCAGATGACCAGCTGCTGTCTCAAGTCCAGGGATGAGATGATGATGAACCAAATTCAGGACCAGAGCAAGAGAGTGAACTTTCCCAAAACATTCACATATATACCCTCAAGGAAACTAAGGGTGATGACTTGAGTCACAACCTACAGCAAGGTGGGACTCCAGATGTATCCCAACCTAACAGGTACACAGGTATTTAAAGATATATATATATATATATATTACATATAAAGCCATCTAGTCAATTCTGACTCATAGGGACACCCACTGGGTTTCCAAAGAGGTAAATCTTTACAAAAATAGATTGCTTCACCTTCCTTCTGCAGAGCAGTTGGTAGGTTTGAACCACCAATCTGCTGGTTAACAGTCAAATGCCTTAGGCACTGTACCACCAGAGCTCCTAAACAGGCATGTTGTTGTTGTTGTCGTTGTTGTTGTTGAGTCGGCCCTGACTCATAGCGACCCCTTCTTGGGTTGCCAAGGCAGTATCACTACAGAAATAGATTGCTCAACCTTCCTTCTGAGGAGTGGCAGGTAGGTTTGAACCGCCAGCCTTCTGGTTAGCAGTCAAGTTCCTTAGGCACTATGCTACCAGAGCTCCTCTAAACAGGCATAGAGACTAGGATTTACAATACATCTCAAAATGGAGGACTATAGCTAGAAAGGCCATATAAAGCAATTCACTGCACTGCAATGATATGCTCAAGAAGAAAATAAAAATTATGTCCCAAATAAATTATATTTACTAAGTATGTCACGACGTAATCCCATTCTTGCAATAGAGAAGTAATTTACCATGTGTAAAAATTTAAATGGAAAAAATCTGCCACCTGTATCACAAGTAAAATGTAAGGTTCATTACACTAAAGAAAAATATTGATTTTTTAATGACTAGATCAAATTTTTCCCCCCATCACTCATCTGTCAGTTTGTTGTACTGTCATGGCGTGTATGTTGCTGTGATGCTGGAATCTATGTCATCAGTATTTCAAATACCAGTAAGGACAGATTTCAGGGGAACTTTCAGACTAAAACAGACTAGGAAGTGGCCAGAGCCATTTCTGAAAAACTGGCTAACAAAAACCATATGTATTGCAGGGAAACACTGATAGAGTGCTGGAAGATGAGCCTCTCCTAGTGGAAGGTATTCAAAAAACAACTGGAGAAGAGGTGACGCAACGTAGAGGTGACTGTGATGATGCAGATGGAGTAAAGCTTTCAGGACCTTTATTTGCTGATGTGATATGACTCAAAATAAGAAGAAACACCTGCAAATATCCATTTAATAGTCAGAATATAGAAGGTATAGGAAAAACAAGCAGTTGTCAAAAATGAAATGGAAAGCATAAAGATCAATATCCAAGGCATTAGTGAGCTAAAATGGACTGGTATTGGCCATTTTAAATTGGACAATCATATGGTCTACTATACAGAGAATGACAAATTGAAGAGGAATGGTGTCGTATTCAGCATAAAGAACACTTTAAGATATCTCCTGAAGCATGATGCTGTCAGTTACAGGATAATATCCATACATCTACAAAGTAAACCAGTTATTAATAATATTTGAATATTATTATTCAAATTTACACATCAACCACTAAAGTCAAAGATAAATTGAAAATTTTTACCAACTTCTGCAGTCTGAAATTGGCTGAATGTGCAATCAAGGTGTATTGATAATTGCTGGTGACTGGAATGAGAAATGTGGAAACAAAAAAAAAGAAGCATTGGTAGTTGCAAAATATGGCCTTGGTGATAGAAATGATGCTAGAGATCACATGATAGGATTTTGCAAGACCAATGACTTATTCATTGCAGATACCTTTTTTTTAACACCATGAACAGTAACTATACACATAGACTTCGCAAGAGGGAATACACAGGAATCAAATCAACAACATCTGTGGAAAGAGACAATGGAAAGCTCAGTATCATCAGCCAGATCAAAGTCAAGGGCCAACTGTGGAACAGATCACCAATTTTTCATGACGTTGTTGTTGTTGTTGTTGTTGCTGTTGTTATTATTGTTACATGCCATCGAGTGGGACCCTACTCATAGCAACCCCTCCTTGGGTTTCTGAAGCGGTATATCTACGGAAGTAGATTGCCCAACCTTCCTTCCAAGGAGTGGCTGGTGGGTTTGAACCGCCAGCCTTCTGGTTAGCAGTCAAGTGCCTTAGGCACT
>NW_006921675.1:2227349-2228514 GCF_000298275.1 Orycteropus afer afer | reverse complement strand
AAGATCAGCCCTGGTCACCAAGGGCTGCAGGAATGACTGCACTGCTGGCCTATGACTAGGAAGGGGAACAGCAAGGTGGGAGACAACCTGAGCTGTTGACTTTCAGCTGTCTGGAGGGTGCAGCCATTTTGATTGTTTACACACGGCAGCCATTTTGGATAAAGTGTGCGAGGGTGCAGCCATTTTGAACGTTTAGAAGGGGTGGCCATTTGGGATATTTAAAGTGACCGAGGGTGCAGCCATTTTGAATGTTTACAAGCAGTGGCCATTTTAGATATTTAAAGTGACCAAGGGCGCAACCATTTTGAATGTTTACAAGTGGTGGCTATTTTGGATATTTAAAGTGACCAAGGGCACAGCCATTTTGAATCTTTACAAGTGACAACCATTTTGGATTTTAAAGTGATAGCATCCTTATTCGGACTCCAGAGACCTAAGAATAGGCTCTGTTTGCCAAGGTCGGCAGGGACATAGGAGAGGCTGAAAACAGAAAAGGTGAATGTATAAGTGCTGTCAACTAGCGAATAGAGGAGCACAGCACAGTACCCTGCTTGCGTGAATAACATATGAACAAATCAAAGAAAACTCATTAACAACCTGAGATGTGCAGATGACACAACCTTGCTTGCTGAATGTGAAGAAGACTGAAAGGACATACTGATGAAGATCAATACTACAGCCTTCAGTATGGATTACACTTCAACATAAAGAAAACAAAAATCCTCACAACTGGACCAATAAGCAACAATACAATAAATGGAGAAAACATCAAAGTTTTCAAGGATTTCATTTTACTTGGATCTACAATCAAAGTCCATGGAAACAGCAGTCAGGAAATCAGAGGATGCATTACACTGGGTCAATCTGCTGCAAAAGACCTCTTTGAAGTGTTAAAGAGCCAAGACATCACTTTGAATACTGAAGTTCACCTGACCTAAGCCATGGTATTTTCAACAGCCTCAGATGCATTTGAAAGCTGGACAACGAATAAGGAAGACCACAGAAGAACTGATGCATTTGAACTGTGGTGTTGCTAAGAATACTGAATATACTATAGACTACTAAAAGAAAATGAACGCATAAAGATTGATATCCTCGGCATTAGTGAGCTGAAATGGACTGGTTTTGGCCATTTTGAATCAGACAACCATATGATCTACTATGC
>NW_006921675.1:2209565-2210185 GCF_000298275.1 Orycteropus afer afer | reverse complement strand
TCAATCACAAAAGGACAAATATTGTATTAGTCCATTATTGTAAAAGTCAAGGAAACGTTTATCTATGGAAGGACATTTTCTTTGTTGGTTACCAGAGATGGGAGGGGAGGGGGGGAACACCATTAGATAGATAGAGATAAGTATTGATTTGGGTGAAGAGAAGGGCAATGTACCAAATGTGAGTGATCAACATAGTGGCACTGAGGAAGAGAAAGACATAGAGAGGTATATGGGAGGTACAGACAACAAAGATGAAAACCCTCCTGCACATATAGTACAGCATTGTCAGTGAAGGTAAACATGGATATACGGGTGGATAGATGGGTGGACAGGCTGAACTATTACATATGTCTATGAAGCGGGGAGTATACCCAAGAACACGTTTAGGACTGGCAGACAATGGTCCTATAACTTTATGTGTATGATCTGAATTGTCAGGTGTATAGTAGAGCTGACAAGGGGCAAGGATGTAGTCACTGCTTGGTCACAGCCAGCTACCAAGAGAGACCGAGTAGTTGAACTTGTGGGCTCAGGACCATAGTCGCAGGGGACATCAAGCTCAATTGGCATAACATACTACACAAAACATTGTTCCACCTCCTACTTTGGCGAGTATCAAC
>NW_006921675.1:2203718-2209465 GCF_000298275.1 Orycteropus afer afer | reverse complement strand
ATGGAAACAATTAGTCCCAGCAACTGGTACACCATCTGATCTGCAGCCTATACAACTATGAGACCAGAAGAACTAGATGGTGCCCGGCTACTAATGTCAACCACTTGGAAGGGGATCTATGTAGAGGGTCCTGGATAGAGAGGGAGAACAATATGAAACAAAACTCAAAATCATTTGGAGAAAAAAAAAAAGAGGAGACCACGTTTGCTGGTCCGATAGAGCCTGGTGGAACCACTGACACTATGGTCCCTAACTGCCCTTCAAGTCTGGAATTGAACCCACACCTGTGGCTTCCAGCCAAACAATAGACAGACATATGAGTTGAACATTTACCTTAGGTAGATACACTCCTTGGAGAGAACAGTCATGGGAGAAAGAAGAGCTGCTTATGCACAGGGAGACAGCTCAGGGGGAATGGGTGCATGGAGGGATGGGCACAAGGAAGAGGTAACTATCGGGAGGAAGTATGAGGGGTGATGTTGCATTGTTGTAAATTGTGGTCAATGTCATGAGACAAAGTGTATGTGAACTGCTGTATGGAAAGTGAATTTGCTCTGTAAATTTTCACCCAAATAACAATTAAAAAAAAAAAAAAATACTCTATACCTTTTCTCAAAACATGTTTTCTTCCTCATTTGAAGTTCTTCCCAAGTAACTACTGTTTTCTTTCTTCCAACTATATTTCTAGCTTGCTGTTCCAACCAGCCATCCCTCAAATGGTAAGCACATATGTTTTAAAATCAGGTGTGTATATTCCATACTTACAGCACATCCCAGTTTCAGGCTGGTAACATCTGAACAAGACTAGATTCACACAGATAAAAAACAATCATGGCACAGAAAGATTGTATTTATATGCTAATAACATTCAAGCTAGATGCCATTCACTAAAACCCTGAATCCAGAAATTACAAATTACTGAAGATAAAAGAGCATTCTATTCTGCTAAATTATGTAGACTAGAACTTGTATAACAAGCTCTGACAAACGTTATAGATGTTACTTAATCTTATAATTCTACAATTTTGCCGGTAAGTCTTTAGGAAGATTTTTTTTAATTCAATGCATTAAAATTAAGCTCTTAGCCAAATAAAATATGATACATAGATAGAGAACAATATACAAATAAATATACCTCAACCAGAAAGAACACATACCTTCCATTTGTTCACCCTCTCGCTAAAGGAATAAAACCTATACCGCTCATTCAACCAAAACCAAAACAGCTCTGATTTTCACTAGGGTATTACAACTACCCAAGGAACCCCAGAGCTACAGGTGGAAGAAGAATGATAACCTTCTTTCAATTTGGAAAGATTTGCTGCTGGTGATTTGTTTTGTTTATGTGATAAGCTTTACTTCATAAGTATTTTTTGAGGGGAAAAGCAGATTTTAGAAATCTGCCTGAGAAATGTAAATATCAATATATTCAATGTCAAAAAAAACTAATTAGTGAGGTTATGAAGGGCTCTAGACAAAGACACGAAGTTCCTGAACCAAGAGGCAGCTTCTTTCTAGAGTAAGATCTGTGTGCTTGGCTTCTAGAGGTTCTGTCTACAGTAAAGAAAAAAAAAAAAAATCGTTCTTTATATAAAACTAGAGTCCGGAGCTCTTATAATAGCAGAAATTCTTTGGACTCCCTTCTCCAGAAGGCCATATATAACAACAGACCCTCAAATAGCAGGAAGCCTAATAACTGGTAAATCGTCTCCCACCCTCCTCCTTCAAAACTCAAAAAACCAAACTCATTGCCATTTAATCTATGCCAACTCATAGCGAACCCCACTGGGTTCTGGAGGTGATAAATCTTTATGAAAGTAGATTGCTCCACCTTCTTTTTGTGCAGCAGCTGATGGGTTTGAACCACCAACCTTCTGGTGAGCAATCCAATGCCTTAGGCACTTGTTCACCTCCAAAGCAGATTCTGTGGGCACCTTTCAGCCCCAGACTCCCCTCCACTCAGTGTCTGCTATGCACAGAGGGAAAGAAAGTCATCTACTTGTACAATTTAATTAGAAATTTTTAATGAACACAACAATAGCAATAAATTTCTTTATTTTCTAATGGTTTATAAATACATTGTCCAAAAAGATAGTCAGTACCAAGTGTGGGAACTCTGGTAGCGTAGTGCCTAAGGCACTTGACAGCTAACCAGAAGGCTGGTGATTCAAACCCACCAGCCAGTCCTCGGAAGGCTGGGCAATCTAGTTCCATAGTGATACTGACTTGGAAACCCAAGGAGGGGTCCAACTCGACAGCAACAGCCAAGTGCAGCTACTGAGCATGTGAAATGTTGCTAATCTAAACTGAGACATGCTGTAAGTGTAAAATACACATTAATTTCAAAGACAGTGCACAAATAAAGGAATGTAAAATACCTCATTCATTATTTTGATACTGATCAGTTGTTGAAATTATATTAAGCAATCAATATATTATATAGAATCAAAGTATAAAGGCAAGGACTGTATCTGCCTGAATTCTAAAGTTTACATCACTGCATCTGACATACTGGATACTCAGATACAGTCAATTCTTGTTATTCACAACGGTTACTCCAAACACTGATCTAGAAACAAAGCCATTACCCACAGGGGAAATTCAAGACTAGGTTTTCACAAGCCTCTGGTCACATTCTTATCAGTTAATCAAAACATAACCTTGTTTTAAGGATGTTTCTGTTTAAAGATACCTGATTTAATATGTTTCCTACAAATAATTTTATGCAATATTCCTTTATAATAAAACACTAGCCAACAAGGATTTAACATGTTCCTGACCTTCTGGGAAGTGAGTAAATGTCTTTGGCTTTCAGCCTTACAACAATGCTGTCCACTACACTTTTCTTATTGGCCATCTTCTTATGAATTCACAAATTCAGCTACTTTTAGTGTAATAGATGTTACATTAGCACTTTCTGGGAATAACCTCAAGTACAGACTGGCAAATTTCCTCTTCATTTTTCTGGGTGTACCATGTTGATGATTCATGAACACTGAACACGCAGCCAACAAACAGCACTATAACTCATGCCTGAACAAAGTTTGTCTAACACACGTATTTTCTCCCTAAGGCACATCACAGCCTTCTTGCATATACACACTAGACAACACTGCAGTATTAGGCTTGGGGACTTTTTTAAACAGTGAAATCAACAAAAATCAGGAAGGAAAAACGTATAAAAACTTGGCACTATATAGACCACGAAAAGGACATGCATTTAAAGCATGCCAGCTGCAAGAATAAGGCAGATGATTGCCTTGTTAAACCTCAGCAAGACATATGCATGTCAGATAACTCAACTTTTTTGCCACTGTCCACATGTCCGTGAATGATCACAAAAGCATCTAGAGTATTGATTTGGGGGACACAAATAAGTTTTTGATAGGCAAATTTACAAATACAGAATCTATGAGTAATAAAGATCAACTAGAATAATGGATTGAATCTATATTTGTAAGATGAAAAAATATTATTTATGTTGGTGCAGTAATTCATATTTTTAAAAAACACTTCCATATAACTTCATTTGCTTAACCCAACTATCCTATAATTAGGCATGTCAAACACATACTCTCATTTTTTGCTAACTGAAGCCCATTAGTCCAAGTAACTGATTCAAAAGTATTTGTTTTTGTCTGTCTTAATAAGAAAACTTACATTCCAAGGTTATGCTGGTCACAGCAGCAAAACCAGAAATGTATTACATTACATCACACCATACCACATCACACCACCTTACCCTATAATGTTTCTCTTAGATGAAGAAAGAACTGGTAGAGGTTAAGAAGAAGAAAAAAAAAAAAAGATGTTAAGTTTTTGATAAAGGGCTTATTCTCTGGACAGTCTCTAAATAAAATTAAGCTTGCTTTTCACATTTCATTTTTCATATCTCATTAAAATCTCAAAGTATTTTACTCTTCCTTCCGAATATTTCTTTCTGTTAAGTTACATAAGGAGCTCTGGTGGCGTAGTGCCTATGGCATTTGACTGCTAATCAGAAGGCTGGCAGTTCAAATTCACCAGCCACTCCTCGAAAGGAAGACTGGGCAATCTACTTCCATAAAGATTTACCACCTCGGAAACCCAATGGGAGTTGCTGTGAGTCGGATTCGACTCAATGGCAGTAAGTTTGGTTTTGGTTTGTTTGGTTAAGTTACATCTTCATCATCAAAATCATACGCCATCTCAAAGTTCACCTGCTAACTTCTTTCATACCTATTAAGTCAATCCTGGCTTCAAAAGCTATACAATTTAGTAAAGGTATTGAGTTTTAGTGAATGTATCCTATTCCTCATTTGAGTTTACCAGTATTCTCTGAAATGTCTTCTGTTCAATTTAACCCTCTCTAAAACAACCTGCAGTACCTGAGTGGTACAAATGGTTAACACACTCAGCTGCTAATAGAAAAGTTGGCAGTTTCAGTCAACCCAGATATGCCCCAGAAGAAAGGCCTAGAAATCCACCTCTGAAAATTCAGTCATTAAAAGCCTTCTGGAGCACAATTCTCCTCCAACACACCTGGAGTCATCATTAGTCAGACTCTACTTGACAGCAACTGGTTACTAGTAAGGTGCTCTGGTTAAAGCACTCAGATGCTAACCATAAGTTCAGTGGTCCGAACCCACCAGCTGCTCTATGGCAGAAGGATGAGGCAGTCTGCTTCTGTAAGATTTATAGCCATGGAAACCCTACGGGGCAGTTGTACTCTGCTTTATAAGGTCCTATGAGCCAGAATCGACTCGACAGCAGTGGGTTTAGTTTCTTTTTTTGTTTGCTTGTTGGGCTACTTCCTAAAAGCAATCTACTGTATTAATTCACATTCTGCTGATATTTCTACCATAATAATTTAAGAAAAGGAGCTCTGGTGGCATAGTGCCTAAGGCACGTGACTGCTAACCAGAAGGCTGGAGGTTCAAACCCACCAGCCACTCCTCGGAAGGAAGGTTGGGCAATCTACTTCCGTAGTGATATCGCCTCGGAAACCCAAGGAGGGGTCGCTATGAGTCAGGGATGTCTCAACGGCACATAACAACAACAATTTAAGAAAAGGATTGGCAGTTTCTCTATAAAAGTACTTTCAATAAATAATAAACTTTAGCTGACAGCCAAGATTACAGAAGCAAAGTTAACTTGCTACCTACTGTCACTCCTGAGTTCATATTCATAATGTTCTATAAATATCAATGAAAGTCACTCCACTCCTCTTCATTTCAGTTTCCTTTTGTAATAAAAGAATTAGTTTAGATCACTGGAATAACTTTGAAATCTAAATTTCTCTGGAGTTTCTTTGAAATTTCCTGAATGTGGAGAATCTATTAACCCTCTGACATTGATTTGTTATATTAATGTATGTATTTGCATTTTTTCTCCCCACTGTACTAAAGGTAAGAACAATGTCCTATACATCTTTGTACCTTTATTACTTGGAACATGGTGCTCTCCATCTATAGACATGCTTCATACTAGTTTTTGAACTAAATCAACACAAAGTTTTAATGTTGTAAGGTGTTAACTTTAAAAGACTCTTGTAGTTGCCCTACATATGATTCAACAGCAAATCACTTTCATTAATTTGATCCTAATTTTGAATAGAAAACACTGTAAAATTGTGGTTAGAACCCAAGTGTGTTACTATGGCCCAAGACGGATATTCAGCCGGATTGTCTTGTTGTTGTTAAACTACCCGATTACATTTTAAAACTCAAAAACAAAACACAGGTTTAATGAACTGAAGAATTCAATAG
>NW_006921675.1:2191332-2199827 GCF_000298275.1 Orycteropus afer afer | reverse complement strand
GACGAAAGAGGGGGAGGCCTTCAACGAGATGGATTGATACGGTGGCTGTGATGATGGGATCAAGTATAGCAGGGATTGTGGGGCTGGCGCGGGATCGGGCAGTGTTTCGTTCTGCTGTGCACGGAGTCGCTATGAGTCGGAAACGACTCCACGGTACTTAACAACAACAACAACAATGTATAATACCAATTAAGAACATATAGAAACCTTTTGATATCACTCCAAGTACCTTCTCTCAGGGTGTATTTACTCAAAATAACTACACTAGCCACCAATAAAATGAAATTATGCACATTTTAAGACTCATTTTTATTTTTCATTTTAGATATGAACAGCATCTCAGTTAATTCTCTGGATAATTATTCATTCAAGAGGAGAGCTATTTAAAAATCATAAAGCTATGGTGCTTTTTAAATTACTTACTTGTTCACTTTTTAAATTCCCTAAATAACTGAGATTTTTCAGTTAATGTTTTTATTTTATTTGTGGACAGGAGGAACTTCTACAAATACATCAAGAGTAAATGACAATACTTTCTTGGGAAGAAATAAAAAAGCAATAAAGGAACATTTCAGGTTCCCCACAATTTAATATATGGAAACAAGAAAAAATATTTCCTGGAAATTTAATCAAAGTTAGAATACTGAACATTTGCTTTATATTACCAAAATATTACAAGTGGAAGAAAATTAAGGTTTAAAGAGACAAGTAGTAGGTTGGGAAGAAAAGGTTCTTGCCGGTAACTTACTATTGAGTCTTAGATAAAGCTATCCTCTGAGTATCAAAAATAGAAAGCCACAGTATCAAATTTTTTGTAATATTCTGCAGAACAAAAAAAAAAAAGTCATAAATAACTTACTCCTAATTTTGGAAAAATACTTAAAAATCCATGACAATGCTAAAATACTGATTATATCTGACACACATACTCTGAGAGCCTCACAGTAAACGTTTTCCATATGTTTTTTTGTATATCCCTGTAGAAATAGCAGATATCTTATTCTCTAATTTTTCCATCCAACCTTTGACAGTATGCAGTCTATGGTAAGCTTGATTAGGAAGGAATAACAAAAGAAACTCACCACCTTTTCTATATTCTGAAAAGTTAGAAAGAAATGTCCCAATAATCCTAAATGTAACGGCCAAGACATTTAACTGCTAACCAGAAGGCTGGTGGTTCAAACCCACCAGCTACTCCTCAGAAGGAAGGTTGGGCAATCTACTTCTATAGAGATACTGCCTCAGAAACCCAAGGAGGGGTCACTACGAGTCAGATCCAACTGGACGGCAGTGAGTTTGGTTTTCTTTTTTTCTTTTTTGGTAGTAGACAAATATTCATACAGCTAATGTCTTCCACAGGCACTAAAGAACACAGCCTGACATTTAAATTAAAACTAAGCCAGCATTACAAGGGGAACACAGGGCCACTAAGCAAGAAGCAAACTGGCAGACAATAAGAGGATTTAGGTATTTAAAGAGGATAAGGATAATTTCACTTCAAAGCTTAGATGATATTTGCAGCAGATTAATCCACCTGTAGGAGTTCTGGTAGCGTAGTGCCTAAGGCACTTGACTGCTAACCATAAGGCTGGTGGTTCAAACCCACCAGCCACTCCTCGGAAGGAAGGCAGGGCAATCTACTTTCGTAGTGATACCACCTCAGAAACCCAAGGAGGGGTCACTATGAGTCGGGTCCGACTCCACGGCACATAACAACACCACCACCACAATCCACCTGTAGACAAAAAATACCGCATAAAAGCAAAGAAATCACACAGAACACAGACACCGATGTACCAAGTTCAAGAATGAACAGTGTTAAAGAGCAGAAAGTAGAAACCAGAAACATATTCTGGAAGATCTAAGAGAATAGATGATCCATTCAGTAAGAACTAGAGCTCCCTGGAAAGCACAAGTAGGCTTTGGAAGACTGGCTACATGTAACAAAGCTTACAAACCAACATTCAAAAATGATCTCATTTGACTTCTAGAATCATCACAAAAGGATAAGAAAAACTGGGGGGGAAAAAAAAGTCTATTGCAATTTAAGTTGAAGATGTGTCATCAAGTAAAATAGCTACTTTAAAACCCTATTCAAATCTCAATTCCAGTCCCATCTATGCTGAAACTTTTCATTATCCTACACGTACTGCTTCCTCTACTGCAGACATCTGCATAACACAATGCAAAGAAGGCAGGGAGCAGAGACTGAAAGACATTTCCAGTACTACAGAATATTTCACTCCTTCCTTTTTGAAGTTTCATAAAGACATTGCCGTCTGATATCAGGAGCAAGGATGGCTCTAGAATGTATAAAGAATCCTTTTACATAGGATGAAGTGGTTGGTGGGGAAAAAAAAAAAAAAGCCAATTACAGAAAAATCTGTGAAGACTCTGAAAAACAGAAATTTTAAATTGGCCCTTGTGAATCCTTGCCCCCCAAAGATATTTCTCCCAAAATCTCTTGATATAAAATCCAAACTGCCCAATGACTGCTAATCTCCAAGAACAATTCTCCCTTCTTTTTAAAACCATCCTTCACTACTGCCCCCCCCCAAAAAAAAAAAACCAAAATCCACTGCCATCGAGTCAGTACAGACTCACAGCAACCCCCAATGGATTTCCAAGAATGTAAATTTTTATTGAAGTAGACTGCCTCATCTTCTTCCCGAAAAGCAGCTGGTGGATTTGAATCATCAACCCTCCCACTACACCAACAGAGCACTTATTGCCCAGACTAGCTGAACTCTGCCTGATTGTTTCCTGCTAAAGGTCTATACAAAATGTCATCCTCCTTCCCCAAGTAAGAACTCTCCTTCAGAGCCTTCCCATGACCAGCATATTTTAATACAGTCTTACAATGCTCTGGTTCTCTTATTCTAAACTGTGGAAAATTCCAGGACAACAATAGCAAGAATTGGTTCATTTTTGTTTGTTTCCTTGGTGGGTTCCGAAGTAACTGTGGACACTGCTTCTGTGTCTACATAAAATCACTAGGGAAATACGAGATAAAAAAGTAAAGCTTTCATTGGTCATTTAAAAAACAATAAAGGCAAACATTTATTAAGTGCCTAACTACTGCTGCACACTTTTATATAAATTCTATTTAATCCTCACTATAACCCTGGAGATAAGTATTTACTCATTTTACATATGAGAAATAAGCAGCTTAGTTTAAGAAACTTACCCAGTTAGCAATATTTAAATCCAATTATTCTAGGTCACTCTTCACTCTAACAAAACTACATTGCCCTGGGTCCACTATTTTCTATGTGAAAAAAAAAAAACCTCATTTCTTTGAGCCACTTGTGTTTTGTTACGTCTAACAAAAAAAGCCAACCCAGTTGCTACAGAGTTGATTCTGACTCATGGCAATCCTAGGTAGCTGTAAAGTAGAATTGTACTTCATAGGATTTTCCAGGATGTGACCTTTCAGACATAGATCACCAGGTCTATCTTCCAAGGCGCCACTGCATGGCTTACAACCACCAACCTTTAGGTTAGTAGTCAAGTGATTACCTGCTTGCAACACCTAGGGACTCTCATCTATTAGTTTGACTTCCTTTCTTTTTTCCATTTTTCAGTAAGCCTCCATGTTTTAATGAATCCATGTAGTTCATCCTTTGCTTTTGCCTTTTTCTATACCCTCAAAGCTTAATCATCCTATAGCTATCTCCTATCCAGTATGCTGAATATACCGTTAAGTTAAAAAATTATACTCAGTAACAGATTTCATTAGAAGAGATGTGCTTTCTAAAAACTTCAGTTTTCTTCCTATTTCATCTTTTTGTATCACAACTCAACAATTAGACTCCAGTCTCTGGGTGGTACAAATGATTAAAGTACTCAGCTGCTAATCAAAAGGTTAGAGATTCAAGTCCAGAGATGACACAAAAGAAAGGTTTGGTGATCTATTTCTGAAAAAACAGCTATTGGACATCCTATGGAGCACAGTTCTACTCTGATACACATGGGTCACCATAAGCCAGAACTGATTTGAAAGCAAATGGTTAGCATGTACTCTAGTTTTATATTTTAACCAAATAGAAGTAATACTGGAAATAACATTTTTTATAACCCTAGGTATTACTCACATAGAATTGCTGTTCGGAGAGGGAAACATTTTTTTTTATTAAGAAAAAATTGACAATACAAATTTGTACACAAAAGACACATTATCTAGGGCTAAAACATAAAGAATTAGTAACCCTCAAACCAAAATTATTTTACCGCCAAAAATAATGGAGTTAGTTCCAGCAAGATGGTGGAACAGGCAAACAAACTACATAGTCCTTCTGCAACAAAGAAATGTGAAACTAACTGAAACTGATACAGGAGACAATCCTGGAACTCTGAGCTTTGAAGGAAAGGATAAACAAGTGGATTAAATACCAACTAGCAGAAGAACATGAATGACTAAAGAGACAAAAGGAGCTGCAGACCACAGGCTGAGGGCACAGCCATTTTTAATATTTCCCAGTAGCAACTGAAGAATCAGATCTGTTCGCTAAGGACTGCATGGGCAAGGACTGCATTGGTGCCTGACAACCAGAAAGGAAACCAGCAAACAAAGAGACAAATAGATCTGTGGCCTGCCAGTGGGTATCCTGAGGGAAAAGCCATTTTGAATATTCACAAGCAGCTGGTGTGGCCAGTTTGAACATATGCATTGGCCTTCTTATCTGGACAGCTGATCTAAGAATAGGCTCTGGTTGCCAAAGGCAGCATGGGCAACCACAGTGGAGGTTGACAAGGAGGAAGGTGCGGTATTTCCCTTGTTACTCTTACACCCTACACTGTATTGGTAAACAAAGGTGTGGACATCCCCTGCCTACCCCTACCTTTCTTCTAGGAATTCTAAAACAGTCTGTGCCCCTACAGAGCCTGGGTGTCATGCTCCACCCATCAAAGTTTTGTTTTTATTAATTTGTTTTTCAATTTTTCTTTTCATATTAATACCCTCTTCCTGTTTGTTTGTTTTGTTTTGTTTTTTTCTTCTCTTTCCCAGGCCTGGTTCTTGGGTTTCTGGGTTTTTTTTAGGTTTTCCATTTTTTTGGTTTTTCCCGTTTCCCTTTTCCTAGTTCCCTTTCTCTTTCCTTCTTTTGGTTCTTCCCAAACCAAAAAACCACCAAACTCACTGCCATCAAGTTGGATCCACCTCATAGCAATCTCTCCTTCGATTTCTGAGGCAGTATCACTACGGAAGTCGATCACCCAATCTCTCCTTGTTTTTCCTTTTACACTTCTCCCATTCTTTTACTCTTGCTCTTTTCTCTCATTCCTCCTTCCCCACATACTGTGGCTTTTTTGTACTCTCTTTCTCATTATCTTTCTTTTATCCCTTTTAAATATATTTTGAATATTTTTCTTCTCATATATTGTAATTTTTGTGATTGTTCCTGTTTGTACCTTATTCTCATTTTATATTTATATTGTCATTTGGGTGAAAGTTTACAGAGCAAATTCGTATTTCATGTAGCAGTTCATACACATTTTCTTTCATGAAATTGACTGCAATTCCCCATAATATAACAGCTCTATTCCCACTTTCTCCCCATAGTTACCTCTTCCTGTGTCCTTCTATTCCATGCACTCCCTCCACCCCAAAGCTGTCTCCCTGTGCACACAATGCCCTTTTACTCTCTTATGATTGATAGCTCCAAGTATTGTATCTACCTGATGTAAATGTTCGGAACATATACCTGTCTATTATTTGGCTGGAAACCACAGGAGTGAGTTCAATTCCAGACCTGGAGGGTAGCTAGGGGCCATAGTCTCAGGGGTCTCACCAGGCTCTATCAGAGCAGCAAAACTGATATTTTTTTTTTTTTTTAAATGATTTTTAGTTTTTGTTCCACATTATTCTCCCACTCCATCCAGGATCTCCTACATAGATCCCCATCGAGTGGTTTTTTAATTTCTTTTTTGGTCAAAATGAGTGAAAGACAGCAACCATTACAACACAACACAACCATACATGCACCGCCTGTAGCAACACTCACTGAGTGCAGGCCACCACTTGCTTTTGCACTAACTGGCCAACAACAGACAGTAGCCAATACCAGCTCAACTCACCCTCAAATGCTCCTTGCAAACAGCTAACAAAGATCTGTATACACACTCTCATTCTCTATCACACTCACCAGGAAACAGCTAGTGAGTACCTATGCACTAACAACTAGTGAATACAGGAGCACAGTACTGTGCTCACACAGATATATCAAAACAAAATTCAGAAAAAAAAAAATCTTGGGCAACTCACAACAACATACATCCACAAAATAAATATAAACACAATATCACCACAATGTCTCGGGCATAACAGATCATCACAGTCCACACAAAAGACATGAAATACAGTAGTAGAGACAAGGGACCAGGATATAAACCCAGAAAACATCCCTGAGAAAGAAGCAGCACTGCAACTCCCTGATAAGGATTGAAAAGAATTATATTTGGGTATCTTCAATAGATTGAGAGACAGATCAAGGAAAACACTGACAAAATTAAGGAAAACACAGACAAAACCCAAGAAGTTAGGAAAATAATTCAAAAACAAATTGACAAAACAAACAAAAAATAAGAAAAGATACAAAAACAACAAACAGAAATCCAGAAAATTAATATTAAATTTCAGAAATAGATGGCACATTGAATGGGAACAGGAGTAAAATTTAATCAATGGAAGACAGAATTAATTAGACTGAAGACAAATACCTCGATGCTACTTTGATAAGGGATCAATCAGACAAAAGATCAAAACATAATGAAGAAAGCCTAAGATTCATGTGGGATATCATCAAGAGAAATAACCTATGCGTAATCAGAATTCCAAAACAAGAAGAGACAAAGAAAACTGTTGAAGACTTTCTGGAATAGAATTTCCATGATAGGATGAAAGATGAGAACATATTCATTCAAGAAGTTCAGCGAACTTCCCCAAACAGGAAAGACTCCAAAAGAAAATCACCAAGATATATCATCATCAAATTCATCAAAAACCAAAGACAAAGAAAGAATTTTGAAAGCAGCACAGGAAAAACAAAAAGTTTTTCCTTTAAACTTTAAAGGGCCACCAATAAGACTAAACTCTGATTTCTCAGCAGAAACCATGCATGCAAGAAGGCAATGGGATTATATATTTAACATCCTGAAAGAAAAAAATTTCCAACTAAGAAGTATATACCCAGGTTCAAAATGGAGTCGCACAGTGAGCAGCATGCTTTATCCCTCTGGCATCTAAAGTCTTGGAAAAATAGCCACAACAGTTTGAATTAGGAATTTGGGTGCTCTGAACAGCTCACTGAACCAGAGTGCATCAAACACGGAAGAGCAGAATTAGAGGAAAGGCACAGGGAGATTATTTAGGAAAGAGCTACTGGAGAAGGACGGACGGTCACCCGAGAGAGGCATTAGAAACTCTTCTGGAGCATTCACTGTGTGCCAGGCTAGGGCGCCCACCTGAGATCCCCAAGCCAAGAGGAAGGATGCCTTATAACAGCATACCAGCGACCACTCTAATATTCCAGTGGGGAGCAGAAGAGACCTGCCTCTAGCAGCTGATCTTGATTTTTTGGAGGTAATTTGGGTCTTCTGGGTGCTGGCAGCAGACATAGACACCTCCACTGAGATTCAGAGGAGAACATACTGTTGTGACAGGAAGGGTAGCTCCCTCCCCTCCCAGCAGGTCAAAGAGTGGGCTGGGGTCAGACGGGAGACATCGTGCTTTTCTTTGTCACAGAGATTGGGACCGCAGGTCAATAGCAAGTACTGCCCCGACCCTAACACAGCTGAAACTGCACGCATCTTTGGTGCCACAGCTGGGCACCATCACAAACTCCAGAGCCGGCCATTAGCGGTCTGGCAGGATTACATCAGCACCGCGGGCAGACGGAACAGGGAAAGGGAAGAAACCACACTCCCAGGATTTCTGCCTTGGAGCCATTCTTGGGGCGCTGTGGGGTCGCAGAGGCGGGATCTTTGAGTGTGCCTGAAATTGGCGGAAATTTGTGACGCTCTAACAATAAGAATCTTTCCTGAGTCTGAGCCACAGTCTTGTAAATAAATACATCATCAAAAATAGCCTGCTCAAAGCCCTAGAAACCGACCCTAGCAACACCAATTTTTCCTTCTTCCATTCCCACCTTCTCCACCAATATCTTCACTGACTCAATAGAAGAAAACATATTCAGTCAATTACCATAAAACCTCCCGCTTCGAACTCTAAACCCTCTTTACAACAAACAGAAACACACTTCCACACTACAGTGATTCTACCATCACAAAAAAAAAAAAAAGCAGAGCGACCCAACACACTTAAATCAATAACCAGCTTCACCTTTTCAAAATATTAAACCATAAAACCAAGACAAAACAAATCAACACGTAACCAGCAGCTAGCGACAACCTAAAGAGACAGAGCTCTACTAGATTCAAGGGACTTAAGAAGAGGTTCTGCTTTCCAGTAACCCCAACAACTCACCAGACATGCACTG
>NW_006921675.1:2150451-2160722 GCF_000298275.1 Orycteropus afer afer | reverse complement strand
GGCTGCGATGATGGGCTCAAGTATAGCAGGGATTGTGGGGCTGGCACGGGATCGGGCAGTGTTTCATTCTGCTGTGCATAGGGTCGCTATGAGTCAGAAACGACTCAACGGCACTTAACAACAACAACAACAACATCAGGGGTAGGAGGGAGGGAAAAAGGGGAAGCTTCTCTTTGGGAGGCACTGGTTTATGCTAATTGGGGTGGAATAGTTTGGATAAAGATAATAATAATGGTGGCACAACATGAAAAATTTCATCAGTGTCCCTGAGCTGTAAATGTGGAAGTTGTTATATTGGTGAATGTCTTGTGTATGTTTTCACCACAAGGAAAGTAAATAATAATGATAATGGGAGTTACATGTATACTATATAGAGAGGTTAAGATGTAGTAGCAGGGGCCAGATTAGTTCTTCCACTTAAAACAAACAAAAAATGTACATAAATTATAGGAGACAACAGGGTTTTTTTTTTAAGCACTTTTTATCATTTATGGATGACTCACTTAATCCTACATCAATGTGATCAGTTACTATTATGAATTTTACAGCTGAAAAACTTAGGCATGGTCATTTGTCCAATGTCACAGCTGGCAGGTACAGAGAGAGCCAGGATTGTATCTGACCCCAGAATCCTTGACCACTATGCTCCTCTTCATGGAACCAATTCTTTCCTGCAGCCTTGGCCTCAGGCAGCTGCTCCTCAACTCACAAGGGCAAAGACTAGGAGCCACAGGCATCCTGCTCTCTATTTTGTGTGGCTTTACCCTTGTCGATCTCCCCATCCTGGCACCAAACCCTGCTGGGGGCCCAGGGCCAGCCTCTAATGTCCAAGTGGTCAAGGCCATCAAGGGCCTTAAGAGGTCTAGGAAAAACAGTTTTAAAGACACTGGACATCAGGCAACAAATAAGAATGATCCCAGAGAGTAGAAAACAAAGTAAACCCTACAACTGCCTCAGCTTAACATCTTTACAGAATTTTCAGATTACATCACAGGGAAGAAAATCAAGGTGGAATCAGGTGGACTCCCTAAGCTGATAAAAGACTGAGAGTCCATGAAGACAAAGGCAACTAAAATTCATAGGACAGGGTACCAAAGAAGAGAGAGCTACACAAAGAGAGAACCCCAGAGATCTGCAAAAGGATCTCTCAAAATCTCAATTCAGCTGGGGAATCTCCCTACCATCAAGAAAGAAGAGCCAGGAGTGGAGTTGCTCTTTGGACCCAACATCCTTGTACTGCTGGATCTCTTCCACCCATTAGACAGAAAGAAAGAGTTGTAACACTTTGCTGAGACTGAGACAATGAAAAGCAGTGGCAGAGAAATGGCAGCAACAGAACCAAGAGACCTGGCAAGAGACCTAATAGGAGACTGTGCTTCCTAGCCCATAGAGTGAAAGAGCTGAGTACCTTCAGGCAGGAAGCTTACAGGAAGAGTGAGGTGTCTTTGGGCATTTGTCGGCAAAGCTAAAAGAGCTTTGTAACACTTGCCAAAGCAGGGCAGAGGCCAGGCTGAGGGGCATGCCTACAGGCCCTGCTAAGAAGCTGTCCTGATCAACAAACTATATCCTGAGTTCTGGTTCTGAATTGTAAACTGTTACTTCCCTAATAAGCTTCATAATTATGAGTATTGTCTGTGAGGTGAAAAAAAGAAATTCTCAACATAGTATTCATCAGCTCAATTATGAGAGGCAACTACTGCAGGTTGGGAAAGGAGCTATCTGAAAGGATTAGAGAGAATACTACCTGGCACTCACACTGGGCCAGGAATTGTGCTCATAATTCATTGGTCACTGCATAGAGAACTCAGGAAGATCTTGCCTCAGTAGTGGAAAATAATTAGCCCTAGACAGAGTACTCCAGAATGTCTAATAAATCATAAAAGCAAGTCTTAAGATCAAATTGTCTCAAAATACCTATTTGCTGTTGTTATGTGCCGTCAAGTCAAACCCAACTCATAGTGACCCCTCCTTGGGTTTCAGAGGCAGTATCACTACGAAAGTAGGATTGCCCAACCTTCCTTCCGAGGAGTATATAGCTATATCCCAGAGTAAAACTCAAGAATATTTCTAATAGTACAAAAATATCCAGCACCCAAAAAGGTGAAATTCAGTGTCTGCCACTCAATTCAAAATTACCACACATGCAAAAAGGCACAAAAACATAAAACCATAATGAAGAAAATAAACAACTACGGAAGCCAACTCAGAATTTACATAGATATGAGGATTAGCAGATAAGGACATTAAAACTTATTTAACAGTATTCCATATATGCAAAATGTTGAGCAGAGACATGGAAGATAAGGAAAAAAAAAGCTAAACTAAACTTCTAGACATGAAAAATACACTGCATAAAATTAATGGCAAATCAGACATTGAAGAAAAAAAGACTGGTGAACATAGAAACAAAGCAATGGAAACAATCAAAAAATGAAACAGAAAAAGAAAAAAATAATCAAAAAAAAAAAGAAAAGGGCATCAATGAGCAGTGGGGCAACATCAAATAGTCAAATATACTTGATAACTATGTGGGAGTAAGGTTGGTTTAACATTTGAGTGTTCAGCGGTGTAATCCACCATTATCAACAAACCAAAAGAAAAAGCATGGGATCATCTCAATAGACATAGAAAAAGCTTTTTTTTTTTTTTTTTTTGTGATTTGGATGAAAATTTACAAGCAAATTCACTTTCCATACAGCAGTTCACATACAGTTTGTCTCATGACATTGACCACAATTTACCACAATGCAACAGCTCCCCTCCCACCTCCTCCCAATAGTTACCTCTTCCCTGTGTCCATCCCTCCATGCACTCCTGACCCCTGAGCTGTCTCTCTGTGCTTAAACAGCCCTTCTTTCTCACATGATTGTTCTCTCCAAGGTGTGTATCTACCTCAGGTACACGTTCAACTCATGTGCCTGTCTTTTGTTTGCCTGGAAGCCACAAGTGTGGGTTCAGTTCCAGACCTGAAGGGCAGCTATAGTGTTTATTGAGTCTCAGTGGTTCCACCAGGCTCCATTAGACCAGCAAACCTGGTCCCCATAGAAAAAGCATTTTTAAAAATCTAACACCCATTTCTGATTTTCTTATATTGAACAACCTCCAGGGCACGCCTGGGATAAACCACACTTGATACTGGTATATAATCCTTTTAATATGTTGTTGGACTCAGTTTGCTAGTATTTTCGCATCACTATTCATAAGGGGGGAGCTCTGGTGATGTAGTGCCTAAGGCATTTGACTGCTAACCAGAAGGATGGCAGTTCAAATCCACCAGCCACTCCTCGGAAGGACAGTTGGGCAATCTACCTTCGTAGTGATACCACCTTGGAAACCCAAGGAGAGGCTGCTATGAGTCGGATCTGACTCCAGGGCAATGAGTTTGGTTTTTTGTTGTTGTTGTTTATTCATAAGGAATGTTGGTCTGTAATTTTCTTTGGTATCAGGATAAAGCTGGCCTCATAGAATGAGTCAGAAAGTGTTCCCTCTTCTATTTCTTGGAAAGTATGACAAGGATTGATGTTAATTCTTCCTCAAATATTTGATAGAATTCACCTATGAAGTCATTTGGTCTTGGATTTTTCTTTTGGAGGGATTTATGCCTACTGATTCATTTCCTTCACTTGTTAAGGGTATGCTGAGATTCTCTGTTTCTTCTTAAATCAATTTAGGTAGCTTGTGTTTCTAAAAATGTGTCACTTTCAATTAGATTTTCTGATTTATTGAAGCATAATGGTTCATAGTATTCTTTTATAAACCTTATTTTTGTATAATTAGTAATAATGTTCCCACATTCATTTCTGATTTTAGTTATGTCTTTTTTCATTATCAGTCTAGCCAAATGTTTATCAATTTCATTGATATTTTCAAAAATCCAACTTTTGGTTTTATTGATTCCATTTTTCCATTCTCTATTTCAATTAGCTCTGCTCCAATTTTTATTATGTCTTTTCTTCTGTCAGTTTTGGGTTTCATTTGTTCTTCTTTTTGTAGTTCCTTCAGGTATAAAGTTAGGCTACTGAGTTAAGATCTTTCTTTGTTTTTAATGTCAATGTTTACAACTCTAAATTTCCTTCTGAGCACTGCCTTCACTGAATCCCACAGGATTTGGTATGCTATGCTTTCATTTTCATTCATCTTTATTTCCTAATCTTCTTGTGATGTCTTCTTTGGCCACTAGAGTGTTAATAGTGTGCTAATTGCCAAGTCCTGCTGTACGTAGGGTTGCTATGATTCAGAACTCATTCAATGGTGCCAAACAACAAAAAATTTCCAAATATATTTGTGAAACATCCTGTTTTCCTCCTATATTAATGTTCAGTTTCATTCCATTCTGGTCAGAAATGATACTTTGTAAAATAGCAATCTTTTAAAAAGTTATTGACACTTGTTTTGTGACCTAAAATATGTTTTATCCTGGAGAATGCTTCATGTCTAGTGGAGAAAAATGTATATATCATGCTGTTGTTGGGTGTAGTGTTCTATATAGGTCTGTCTAGTTCATTTGTAATGTTGTTCAAACTCTCTATTTTCTTATTGATCTTCTCTCTAAAGATGTCTTAACCATTATTGAATGTGGTATATTTAAGCCCCCAACTCTTATATCGAATTGTTTATTTCTCCTTCCAATTCTGTCAGTATTTGCTTCATCTAATTTGGGACTCTGTTGTCTTTAAAAAAAAAAAACCCACAACCCTTTCTGATTTGAATAGATTTCATGCTATCTGGAAAGCACCCATTAAATACCCAGCTAATATTGTCACAGCAGGGTGAGAAGACCCTTTTCTTCTTTGGTTCATACACTCACTCATCCCAGTGACAGAGCTCAAATTCCAGAAGAAGGTTGAACCCTGATTCCACTTACTCAACCTGAAGAAGGGCTTGCACCCTATCCATATATGAGATTTAAATTTAATTTATAAGTACACTGTACATTAAATATTAACTAATTTACCTAAGTTTGAGAGTCTGACACATCTAAGAGATCATCAAGTCAAAAAATTCCAATAAATAGACTATGAATCACTTAGTTTTGTGTAATATAAACTCCGGAAGCACTGTTTTCTAATCACACAAGCCAAAAAATTTTAAAAAAATTATTATTCAGGATCCAATTAAAGTTAATTAGCCCTGTGAGAGAGTACATATATGTTCCTTAAAAGAGAAGAAGGTAGGGAAGAGAGAAAGAGAAGGAAAGGCTGATTTCTCAAAATCTAGGCAAAAGAAATAGCCAAAATAAATAAGTAAATAGAAAAGTGAAATGCACAAAGATGCTCATTACAGTAACATGTACAATAAACTGTCATTCTGATCAATCTAATAGTACTTTACTCAATAAAAAAAAAATGATTGTTAAGAACACAACGTAGCAGAATGAGAAAACACTATTAACTGCAAACAGAAAAGTATAAATGTAAAAATATATTGTGATCACAGCTATATTTTTCAAAATCTCTATCTGAAAAAGGACTAGAAGGCACATAGACCAACACTGTAATTATAAACCAAAACAGCTGTTAAGTCCATTCCAACTCATAAGGACTGCATATGCCGCAGAGTAGAAAGGTAATCCATAGAATTTTCAAGGCTGTGGGCTTTTCTAAAGCAGACTGTGCCAGGCCTTTCTGCGAAGGCACCCTTGGGTGGATTCAAACCACCAACCTCTCAGTTAGTAGCCAAATGCTTGACTATTTGCACCACCCAGGGACTCCTACAGTAACCATAGTCATGTTAAAATTATGAGATTAGGGTTGATTCCTTTATTTTAATAAAAAGTTGTCTAAATTATCTATAATCATAATTTTTAAAGGTGAAAATGTTTGAAAACAAAGAAAATTTATCTTACCTATTTTAAGAAAACTCAGACCAATTATAACTCATGTTACATGCCGTTGAGTCAGACCTGACTCATAGTGACCCTTCCTTAGGTTTCCAAGGCAGTATCACTACAGAAGTAGATTGCCCAACCTTCCTTCCAAGGAGTGGCTGGTGGGTTTGAAGCGCCATCCTTCTGGTCAGCAGTCAAGTGCGTTAGGCATTACAGCCATCCTTCTGGTCAGCAGTCAAGTGCCTTAGGCATTACAGCCATCCTTCTGGTCAGCAGTCAAGTGCCTTAGGCATTACGCTACCAGAGATTACAACTCATAGCAACCAGATAGAACAGTGCAGAACTGCCCCTCAGGGTTTCCAAGGCTGTAAATCTTTATGGAAACAGATTGCTGCTATCTTTCTCCTGTGGAGCAGCTGGTGGAGTCAAACCACCAACCTTGTGGTCAAGCAGTCTACTGTACCACCTGGGCTATATTTTATACCAATTTCTCTTTCTCTCTCTCTCTCTCTCTCTCTTTCTCTCTCTCTCTTTTTAACTTCAATTTCTACCAAGACAATCTTAGCACTAAATTCATCATATAAATTAAATTCTTATCACATCACAGAAAATGTAAGGAGTAACACTGCCCTAATTCTCTGCTCATAAAATACTTAGTGGGCAATCTACTAATTGAATTAAGACAACAAATCTGAATGATTTATCCAATTCATTAGTTCCATAAATCCAAAGAATCAGCACAAGGCTTTATTAACCATCTTCAGCATCATCAGTATAGTTATCTGAAGTGCAATTAGTGAAACTAGACAAGACCTTAAAACCTGAAAAGGCTGTTAACTTTTTTTAAGGTATTTTTTGTATGGTATAATGGTATAAAAATGAGCCTCTGGTTTTCAACATAGGAAATAAAGCCAAGGTTGTTGTTATGCCAAAACTACATCTGCAAATAGAAGAACAGTAAATGGGGCTGAGAGTGAGGCAGCTCACCAATAATAAGAATCAGGCCTATATATGATCAACATCCTTCTTTAGAAATTATCTGAAAAAGTCCTTTGATCTTTCTGACAAATTAGAAAAAAAAAAACTACTCAAAATGTGTAACCTTGATGCCAAATGAAAATCAAACTTTAAGCAGGAAATATTGGCAAATCAGACAAAAGATATTGTACCAACACTTTGCTATTATAAAATTGTTACAAGTCAAAAGTAACTTTTCAACTAAACAAGTTTCACAGTAATCCAGTAATTTAGTATACAGTATATGTTCAAGAATGAAAGAAAAAAGGTGTTCAACATGGGTTTCTCTTTGTCCCTTTTATCCTTATGGGGCTGGGGGGTACACTGCAGGAGGAATCCCTTCTGATTTCCACAACATCTACTGTTGTTGTTGTTATGTGCCATCAAGTCAGCCCTGACTCATAGGGACCCCTCCTTGGGTTTCCAAGGCAGTATCACTACGGAAGTAGAATTGCCCAACCTTCCTTCCGAGGAGTGGCTGGTGGGTTTGAACCGCCAGCCTTCTGGTTAGCAGTCAAGTGCCTTAGGCACTATGCTACCAGAGCTACAACATCTATGAGGCTGGAAAAAAGCAAACACAACACAGGAAATTAACTCCAGCCACATAGGTAAAGACAAAAAAAAAAAAAAATGTCCATACTCTACTTTTTAATCTTTACCAATTAATAATTTTCTGAAACTGGAAACTATTTCCTACAAATTGGAGAAACTTTGTCAGTAATATCAGTAAACAAACTCTAAAAGCCAAAATGAGGAGAGAAAATCAAAAGAGAGCAGAGTTTAATCTAAGTCAGGATTATCAGCCAGCAAGGCAAAATGGCCCACACCAAAAATATATAAATAAATAAATCTTTACTTTTAAAGGTTGAGTTATTATTCCTGATGTGGATACCTAACTTGATTATTAAGAAAATGAAGTAACAACATTCACTTACTCTTTTCATTCAAAGTATGATCCAAAAAGTACGTGTTTTTTATTACTGAAATTAGTGTTTATTTAAATTATTTTCTACCTTCTATTTTAATATATCTTGCTTCAAGTGTTGCTACAGTGCCACTGCCAATTTTATATTCTAAAATGCCTTCTAAGGTTTAAAAATGAAAATCACCATTGTCACAGCATCTGGTGATAGTCTTTGAATTGCCCAAATATCAACTATAAAAACTAAGGCCTGAGAGAATTTGTAATTGAAGGGCCATATGCAGGAAGATCCTTAACTTCAAGTAGTAAGAGATACCCAAAACCCCCTGAGATATGTTTATAAATTTTTACTCTATGGAGTAAATAAAAAAATTCCTGTCCTCCTTCACCATCAGTCACTTTTATCTAGATCCAAAAACTTCGGTTTAACCTGTTGTTTATACTTATCACCAATAATTTTACCCTGTAAAGAACAAGCACATACACCACCACAGGTGGTTTTAATACACTAAGTCCCCAGTTATGAATGTCCAACTTACTGACAACTTCTATTTGCTCTTTAATGTTAAATTTGTCCTCATTTTGAAAATGAGGACCAACCTCTCCTCTCAACAAATTATTGCTCACAATCACCTTCATTTGCTGCATATACAGCTTTTAAATCACTGAAAAGGCTCTCACACCAAAGTAAGGCTATATAAAGAAACCATATGCATCTGTTCTGCCTTATCTACAAATTCAACTTAAAGACATACTTAGGAAGGGATCTTATTTGTAACCTGGGAAAACTGCCTGTATTACCAAGAAATTTCCTTTTAAATTGTTACAATATGTCTATGAAGTAATTAACATGTATTTTCAACATGATTCAAAGAAGAACTGAAACATAATACTTCAGTGATCTATTCAAACATAAGAAAAATTCAACAGAATCACTTAAGCCTACCTCACAGGATCATTATCATTCTCTGAGAATTTTCTCATATTCCTTTACTATATATAGGATGGTATGATAGAGAAATGTGAATAATGAAGGGGCTATGTCTTAGCTATCTAGTGCTGCTTAAATAGAAATAACACAAGTGAGTGGCTTTAACAAACATAAATTTATTTTCTCACAGTTAGAAGATGAGAAGTCCAAATTCAGGGTACTGGCTCTAAGGGAAGGTCTTGTCTCTTTTGAGTTTCTGGCCCAGGGCAATTTTCATGTGGCTTAGCATCTATTTAACCCCATCTCTGCTTGCTTAATCTTCTCCTTTCATATCTTGTAAGAGACTGACTCAAAACACATCCTACATTAATCCTGCCTCATTAACACAACAAAGACAACTCATTCCCACATGGGATTATAACCACAGGCAGAGGGTATAATTTATAACAAATCTTTTGGGAGTACACAATTCAATCCGTAACAGAAAGCTATACTCTCATGCTCACTTCAGAAAAGGGTATTTTCCAAAATGAGCATGACAGACTACAGCAAAAAAAAAAAACACTTGTCTAACTTAAAGTGAACTAACTGAACTAAAGAATATTTCTCTTCCAAATATTCTATTCAATTGAAAAAAAAAAAATGAAATATGGTAAAAATCACTGAGATCAGGGATAATTTCATTTTTACTTCATTTATTTCATGAATGGTTTCACCCAAGTAAGCAAAACACAAATAATCCACAGATGATACATTCAAACTCAGAATCTATCACATCAGTAGTTAAAGCATTCTGTTTCCTTTCTTTGTCACACCAAGACTACTATGGACATGGTATACGGTAGATACTCAACAACAAAGGATTGCATAATCTGAAAAGTAAAAAGTAATGTAAAGATCATGTGATCCATTCTTTTCTTCTTTGAGGCTTCCCATTTTACCCATGAAGAAAACAAACAGCCGGAGAAGTAACTTTCTTAAGCCAGCTAATAACAGAGCAGAACCTAGAACCAAGGCACTTCGACTTCCAGACTGGTGTTCTTTCTACTACACCATGTTGTTGTCAAGAACTCGAAACAGCCTGAGATTTTACCCTACATGAAAGCAAACAAATCAGTCTGCCACAGTTTTCACAGACAGGAGAATCAAAATATCTGCTCACACACAGCTTGGACACAGAGGACCAAAACTATGTATCTGCCCCCAGACAGCATTCTGTATACATTAACATGACTCTACTATTTCATTGTTTTAATTTGCATAACTATACTATTCCAGGAGATGCTAGAGCAAAGAAATAATTGTTCTTCAATATAAAGCATCAATAAACGGTTTTCAAAATTCCTGTCTTGCTGTTTCCACCAATCCTAAACTGTTGTATCACGAAAGATACCTGCGGTGTAGTAAATTACTTAGTGTGGCTTTTCTACCCATAAGTCTTTGTAAACTCTAAGGTGGGAATTGCTATTAGCTACGGAGGAGATCCTGATTTTAAAGTCGCCCACCTGGGTTATTTCTGTTGGGCGTGGCACAATACAATGTTCTGGGAAGTTCCCACTCTCTCTCATGTGCTT
>NW_006921675.1:2147487-2150126 GCF_000298275.1 Orycteropus afer afer | reverse complement strand
CCCAGGAGAGAGGTGGTGGGTGCTCTGGGAGGAACGGTTGAAGAAAGGGCTGGAGGAAGGCAACATGTCTGGCCTGGCAGGAATAGGCCTTGGGTTACTGCTGGTAATCCTGTCTTCCCCTTGTGGGATTAGAGGAGGTCAGAACATGTGGCCTCCTTGTCGTTTTAGCAATACCCAATTCTAATCAAGCCTCCACTACCATCACTGGTAAGTCCACCTTAATAAAACTTCCAATTCTCTAATTCTGACCTTGTCTTCCTCCACCAACCCCCACCCAGAACACACTACAAAGCTCTGTCATGGTAGTGTTCTCCCTTACTGCAATAAGCAATAAACCCAACTTTGTCTTATCAATAGGCAGGTTGGGGATATTTAGTGCCTGCATCAGATGCTCTTGACAGATGATATGATACTGCTGGATCAGAAACAATAAACAGTTCACTATTTACATTAGTAGCCAGTGTATAATCTTTTGCACTTGTTCCCCAAGCTCCAGATCCTAAGAGGCAATGGAAGAACAACTATGTGATGTCTGTACACATAGTGGGTTGTATTACAGAAGAAACCCAAAACAAAAGCTGTCAATGCCTCTTATCAGAAGATGTGCAGAAACACAAGAGACCTATGGAGAATTGTTTCCCAGTAGCTATCTCCTTCATCCTAAAGTGCTAACAAGATTTTCAGGGAACCAGGATAAAGCTAATAAAATACAAGAAGCAGAAATTTTCAGAAGGAAAAAATTCAAGAAGTATACTTTCTTCTCTCAAAAGCTGTATAAATTAAAACTACCACAACTGAGTCGCAATCTCTTAATACAACTATACACCCAATACCCAAAAGTAAATGCTTATATGTTTGATTTTCATTTTTATTTTAAAATGTTTCATTTCTAGAATATTATCTTGGACAAGTTTTATTACTAATTGTCTAGGCTTGATTTTTGTTGGTGGTGGTGTTGTTGGGTGCCACTGAATCAATTCCAAGCTATAACAACCCCATGTAACAAGCAGAACTGACCCATAATCTTTACAAAGCAGATTGGCAGGTATTTCTCCCAAGGAGTTGCTAGGTAGGTTTAAACCACTATCTGATAGTTATTCATGGGGGGGAAGGGGGGACTTCTTGTAGTTCTGAACTTCATTAATTATACCTATTAATATGTGTACTAAATGTAATACTCTTCAGCAGAATGAACCTGTCTTAGATTGCTAGTGCTGCTATAACAGAAAAACTACCAGTGAATGGCTTCAACAAACACAAATTTATTATTTTACAGTTTAGGAGACCAGAAGTCTGATTTCTGAGATCCAGCTCTAGGGGCTAGGTGAAGGTCTCTCCACCTTGGGCAGCTAAAGCTCTGCCTCTTTTTCCAGGCCCACTGGTGCTAGAGGCTTCTCCTAACTCACACAGCTGCTGGCTGCAGAGGCTGAGGAACCCAAGATTGGCAGGTAAAATGGCACAATCCCAAGATCAGCAACAACATGGCAGGCCACTGGTTCAAGTCCAGGAACAATCTCAAGATCGGTAGGTAACACAGCAGGCCACTGGTTCAAGTCCAGGAACTGAAGATGAAGACTTAATCAAATGTGGGATCCTTTCTTATATACTAGAAGCAAGCCACACCCCAAAAGCAACTGTCTTTTAAATAATTAATTGCTCACAGCTGATTCCACAATGAAGATGATTATACAACATGCAATCACATCATGGGAAATAACTACATCCAGCTGCCAAATCACTCAAAGTCACAGCTCAGAAAGGTGATACACAACTTTAACTACCACCAAAACGCATCACTTCAGGAAACTTCCATTTTAAACCAGGAATCGGAAGCCCATATTTATATATATCCTGTTGCCATCTAATTGATTCAGACTTATAGTAAACCGCAGGACAGAGCAGAACTGTCTCATCTTTCTCCCATGGAGCCACTGTGTGGGTTCAAACCACCAACCTTTTGGTTGGAGCCAAGCCCTTAACCAGTGTGCAAGCAGGGCTCCCCTATCTATCTATAATGTTTTTAAAAATCTTTAAAGGTCTTATTTAAATTTTATATATTTTAAATTATCAACAACAAAATTTTTGAAGTTAAAAAATAAAAAATAATTTAAAATGTTCTAGCTGTATATTCTACATCAGCGTTTTCTTTGCAATTATTTAAATATGAAAACTATGCAAACAGTAGCCAGCTTTCATTTTAAAGCTAATGAAAAGAAATAAAATTGAGTTTTGTAAACAATTTAAATTGAGCAATTTAATTTTACCTCAACCCTTATGTCAAGCAATGATCCCAGCATAGAGAAAGGATGATGAATAAAAATAGAACTACACTACTAATTGTGTCCAGGTAGCTGTGTGAGTAAAAGTACCTCACTTAACCTCTCTGGTTCTCCATATCCCTATTTACAAAAAAAACTACACATACTGAACTAAATATTCCTCAAGGTCCATGTGAGAGATTCCATCTTCATAGTTTCAGAAAGCTCACTTTCTACTTCTTCCTCTTTCAATCTTGGAGAATACAGATTTAAGGTCCTCTAATGGAAGGTTGGGCAATCCTACTTCCGTAGTGATACTGCCTCGGAAACCCAAGGAGGGGTCGCTATGAGTCGGGGCCGACTCGACGGCACATAACAACA
>NW_006921675.1:2142063-2146704 GCF_000298275.1 Orycteropus afer afer | reverse complement strand
TAAATACAACAACGCCACGATGTCTCAGAAATAGCAGACCATCAGAGTCCACACAAAGAAGCAAGAAAAAGCAGTTAAAAAAAAAAAAAAAAGGACCAGAATACAGACTCAGAAAACATTCCTGAGGATGAAGCAACATCTGAACTCCAATAAAGAATTCAAAAAAATTATATTTAGGTTGGACTGAGAGACAAATCAAGGAAAACACTGAGAAAATTAAGGATAACACAGACAAAACCCTAAAACAATTTTGGAAGACAATACAAGAACAAAATGACAAAATAAATGAAAAATTAGAAATGATACAAAATTTACAGATAGAAATTCAGAAGATTAATACTAAATCTTCAGAAATAGATACAACATTGAATGGGCATAGTAGTAGAACTGAATCAATGGAAGACAGAATTAGTGAGATTAGAGACAAATACCTCAATACTTCTTTGGAAATGATTCAACCAGAAAAAAAAAAAAAATGAAGAAATGCTAAGGTTAATGTGGGATATTATCAAAAGGAATAACCTATGAGTAATCAGAATTCTAGAAGAGGAAAATTGTCGAAGATTTGTTGGAGGAAAATTGTCGAAGATTTGTTGGAATAAAATTTCCCTGATATGACGAAAGATGAAAATATATCCATTCAAGAAGTCCAATAAACACTAAACAGGATAGACCCTAAAAGAAAATCACCAAGACATATCATCAACAAACTCACCAAAACCAAAGACAAAGAAAGAATTCTGAAAGCAGCAGGGGAAAAATGAAAACTATGAAGGGCAACCAATAACACTAAGCTCTGATTTCTCAGCAAACAATGGGATTGTATATATAAACCCTGAAAGAAAAGAATTTCCAACCAAAAATACATACCCAGCAAAACTGTCCCTCAAATATGACAGTGAAATTAAAACATTTTTGGATAGGCAGAAATTAAGGGAATTTTCTAAAACCAGACCAACCTTCCAAGAGACAGTAAAGGGAGTCCTTTGGAAGAAGAACCAACAACAACAAAAAAACAACCAATCATTAACACACATGATGCCATACTCAGAAACAAACCCAGTTATGGAAGTATCCAAAGTAAATAAGCCTACAAGATTGTAAACAGGAAACCAGAGACATCAATTGGCAAATGAGGACAACTACAAATAAAACAGAGGGAAAAAACTGTGTAGTTACAGAACTTATAAATGGTGAGGAAGTCAAGATAATTGCAAAATAGAACGGACTGTTCTAAACTTGGGAAGAAAACTATAAATCACAGGGTAACCTCAAAGAAAAATGATAAACCTTCACATTAAATTAAAAAAAGGACAAGCACAAATATTCAGCAAATACCAAAACAATAGCAACAAAGTAAGTCATAAAATGATTCATAAACAAAATGAGCTCAGCACAGAAATTATATGGAGCAAAGAAACCAGCAACACCATGAAAAAACACATAACAAAATGACAGCAACAAATTCATACTTGTCAATAATTACAGTGAATGTCAATGGATTAAATATACCACTCAAGAGACAGAGTGTTGCAGACTGGATAAAAAAACATAACCCATCATCAGCATGCTGTCTACAAGAGGCGCATCTTAGAAAGAACAACAAAAATAGACTAAAAATCAAAGGTTCAGAAAAAATGTATCAAGCAAATGTCAACCATAAAAGAACAGAAGTGACAATATTAATTTCTGATAAAACTGACTTTAAGACAAAAACCACCACAAGAGACAATGATTAAAGGATCACTTGAACAAGAGGACATAATCATTAATAATTATGCATGCACCCAATGAAAGAGCCACAAAATACATAAATCACACTTACAGATACTCATATTACCAAGTAATATGAAGTTTTTACAACATCAATCTTTTCTCCATTTATCGTGATGCTCCTAATTGGTCCAGTTGTGAAAAAACTTACTGGAACTAATTGAGAGATTTGGCATAGTAGCAGGATACAAAATCAACATACAAAAATCAGTTAGATTCCTCTACACCAGCAAAGAGATTGCTGAAAAGGAAATCAATGCCATTTACAATAGCTACTGACAAAATAAAATACTTGGGAATAAATCTCACTACGGACACAAAAGTCCTGTACAAACAAAAGTACAAAACACTTCAAAAAACCCTAAGAGACTTACATAAATGAAAAATATACCATGCTTGTGAATAGGAAGATAGAACATTGTGAAAATGTCAATACTTCCCAAAACAATCTATACATTCCATGTAATCCTAATCCAGTTCCATCAACATTCTTTAAGGATATGGAAAAAACAATCACTAATTTTGTGTGGAAAGGAAAGAGATCTTGGATAAGCAAAGCACTACTGAAGAAGAACAAAGTAGGAGGTCTCATACTCCCAGATCTCAAAACCTACTATACAGACACAGTACTCAAATCAGCCTGGTACTAGTGCAATGACAGACACATAAACCACTGGAACAGAACTGAAAACCCAGAAATAGATTGATCGGCCTTTGGTCAGCTGATTTTTGACAAATGGCTACAATCCATTAAGTAGGGAAGTGATGGTCTCTTTAACCAAGTAATATGAAGTCTTTGACAACATCAATCTTTTCTCCATTTATCATGATGCTCCTAATTGGTCCAGTTGTGAAGACTTGTTTCCTTTATATTGAGGTATAATCCATACTGCAGACTCTAGTCTTCAATCTTCATCAGTAAGTGCTTCAAGTCATTTTCACTTTCAGCAAGCAAGGTTGTGTTGTCTGCATATCACAGGTTGTTAATGAGTCTTCCTCCCATTCTGAGAGCACATTCTTCTTCACGTAGTCCAGCTTCTTGGATTTTTTGCTCAACATACTAAGTAAGTATGATGAAAGGATACAACCCTGACACACTTCCTTCCTGATTTTAAACCATGTAGTATACCCTTGTCCTGTTTGAATGACAGCCTCCTGGTCTATGTACAGGTTCCTCATGAGTACAATTAAGTGTTGTAGAATTCCCAGTCTTCTCAATGTGATCCATAACTTGTTATGATCCACACAATCAAATGCTTTTGGGTAACCAATAAAACACATGTAAACATTCATCTCGTATTCTTTGCTTTTAGCCAAGATTAATCTGACATCAGCAATGATATCCCTTGTTCCACATCCTCTTCTGAATCCAGGCGGCATTTATAGAAGTTCCCTCTCAATTGAATTATCTTTAGCAAGATTTTATTTGCATGTCATAGGAAGGAAGGTTGGGCAATCTACTTCTGTAATGATACCAAAGAAGGGATCACTACGAGTCGAATCCGACTCCACAGCAGTGTGTTGCATTGTTGTTGATATTAATGATATTGTTTGATAATTTCTACATTCTGTGGGATCACCTTTCTTTGGAATGGGTATAAATATGGATCTCTTCCAGTCAGTTGGCCAGATAGCTATCTTCCAAATTTCTTGGCGTAGACAAGGAAGTGCTTCCGGTGTGGCATCTGTTTGTTGAAACATCTCAATGGGTATTCCGTCAATTCCTGGAACCTTATTTTTCACCAATCCCTTCAGTGCAGCTTCGACTTCTTCCTTTAATACCATCAGTTCTTGATCATATGCCACCTCCTGAAAAGGATGAGTATCGACCAATTCTTTGTAGTACAGTGACTCTGTATTCCTTTCTTCATCTTCTTTTTATGTTTCCTACATCATTCAACATTTTGCCCATAGAATCTTTCAATATAGCAACTTGAGACTTGAATTTTTTTTTCTTTTTCTAGCCAATCAAAATTAAGAAGAATGATCACAGACCCAGGAAACTTGAGGTTAAGTAATTTCTCTTAACTTGGGGCATGCACCAAATCCTCAAACCCTAACCCACACCTAGTTCCTTATCATTATAATATCATTATAGGAACTACAGGGGTGTAGTGAATAAGGCACTTGACTATTAACTAGAAGATCAGCAGCTCAAACCCACCAGCTACTCTGCAGAATGAAGACTGGACAATCTACTTCCACAAAGATTAAAAGCCTCAGAAACCCAATGGGGGTCGCTATGAGTCAGAAACGACTCGATGACAGCAAGTTTTTGTTTTTATTTTGTTTTTTAATAATATCATTATAATTTAATTAATACTGCCCTCAAAATGTGGTTTTGGTCTTTTGCATACTGGACAAGCACAAAAGGGCTCTGAGGGACCTGTCAATCAACTTCTGTCAACCTGTCACTCCAGAGACCCAACCCAATACCAAGAAGGCATCTTTTAGGAAGTAAAGTTAGACAGATTAGGGTCTTTCCCATTCCACAGGAAATGACCCATTTCCACCCCTATGGAAATGTCCTTGCTTTAGGCTCTTCTCACTCACAAGATGCAGCCTACTTTTTTCTTTAAGAGAGAATTTTCACTTTTATAAAGCTTATGTATATTTAAGCTTGCTATTTGGGTGTTGCTTTCCTTATGCTAGGCCTAAGAATGATTCTCTTAAGCAAAGCTGCTGCTGTGAGCTGTGTTTGACTCTTCAAGGCAATGTGTAGCTGCAGTGTAGTAAATTACTTTGTGTGGCTTTTCTACCCATAAGTCTTTGTAAACTCCAAGGTGGGATTTGCTATGAGCAACTGAGGAGCTCCTGATTGCTGAAGGTGTCCACCTGGAGTATTTCTGTTGGGAGTGGCACAAAACA
>NW_006921675.1:2138864-2141828 GCF_000298275.1 Orycteropus afer afer | reverse complement strand
CTGGGAGAGAGACTGAGTGTTCTTCCTGAACTTGAGTTGTAGCCTGGTGCTTCCCTAATAAACCCCATAATCTGTGAGTTTCTGTGTGGCCACTGCAGTGAATTATCAAACCCAGGAAAGAGGTGGTGGGTGCTTTGGGAGGAATGGTTGGAGCAAGGGCTGGAGGGAGGCTGTATGTCTGGCCTTGCAGTAATAGGCCTTGGTTTACTGCTGGTAATCTTGCCCTCCCCTCGTAGGGTTAGAGGAGGTCAGAACATGTGGCCTCCTCGCCGTTTTAGCAGTAGCTTAACCGGAAGTCTCTCCCAGATAACATGTTACCAAAAAGCTGCTGCTGTGGCTTTCATTCTTCAAGACAGTACACAGTCGAGCAGAGAGACTGGAACTCTCATACAGTGCTGGTAGGACTGTAAAATGGTACAACCATTATGGAAAATGGTATGGCATTTTCTTAAAAAATTGAAAACAGAAATACCATTTGAACCAGCAATTTCATTACTAGGAATATATCCTAAGGGGTAAGAGACAGGACATGAACAGCCATATGCACACCCATGTTCACTGCAGCACAATTCACTATATATAGCAAAGCGATGAAAACAACCTAAATGCCCACAACAGATGAATGGAAAACCAAATGATGGTACGTTCACACAATGGAATACTATGCTACATTAAAAAACAATGAAGAATATGCAACTCATCTCACAACATGGATGAATCTGGAGGACATTATGTTGAGTGAAATAAGTCAATCGTCAAAGGACCAATACTTTATGAGCCCATTACTATAAAAAGTCAAGGAAGGGTTTGCTTAGGGAAGGGAAATCACTGTGTAGGTTACGGGGCATGGGTAGGGAAGGGGAAATTTCAGACTAGGTGGGGGCCACACGCTGAGTTGGGTAAGAGAAGGGACAGTATAGAAACTGTCTGTGACCACCATGAAAACAATGGGGAAAGGGAGTACATCGAATTGTGCACATACGATATAGATGACAGACGCTCATACTAGTATATGCACAATACCGCATTACCACTAACACCAAACACCAGGCTACAGATAAGTGCATAGACAACTGAGAAGATCAGGTGGGGGTCGGCAAACAGGAATATACTCTACACCAACGATAGATTTAGCTGAGGATAATCTTGCACAGATACTAAAACCAAAAAACCTAACTCACTGCCATCGAGTCAGATCTGACTCACAGCAACCCCTCCTTGGGTTTCCAAGGCAGTATCAGTATGGAAGTAGACTGCCCAATCTTCCTTCTAAGGAGAGTCAGACTTCTGGTTAGCAGTCAAATGCCTTAGGCAGTACACCATCAGAGCTCCTGCACAGATACTACCCACTGCCGACGAGTCAGACTCTACTCACAGAGACCCCTCCTTGGGTTTCCGAGGCAGTATCACTACGTAAGTAGATTGCCCAACCTTCCTTCTGAGGAGTGGCTGATCGGTTTGAACCGTCAGCCTTCTGGTTAGTAGTCAAATGCCTTAGGCACTACGCCATCAGAGCTCCCGCACAGATACTAGTGATAAAAAATAACCACAATCATTACAGAAGCAACAGAAGACAGACTTGGAGTAACCCCTCAGAGACAGCCAAACACCTTGGGAGAGAGAACCACCAAGTCTGCCAACTCAGGACCACAGAACTGGAGGACACCAGGCTCAATTGGCAAAACATAATAAAAATCTTGTTCCATGACCTACCTTGGTGAGCAGCGACTGGGGTCTTAAAAGCTTTCAAGTGGCCATCTAACATGCATCTAGGGTCTCCTCTCATCTAAAGTGAAGAGTGAAGAAAACCAAGGGCATTTGGAAAAAATCAGCCCTAGGATATGAAGAACCTCACAACCAGAAGAACTAAATGGTGCCTGGCTACCAATGCTAACCACTCAGGAAGGGATCAAAACTGGAGATCTTGGATAGAGTGGGAGGAAAACCACGGAACAAAATTCAAAAACATAATAACAACCAGAATTGGTCAGATGGAGTCTGGTGGGACTCCCAAGACTTAAGGCCTGGGATAGGACTCATTCCCAAGGACTGGCTCTCAGCCCAACAGTAAAAAGACTTACATGCAGAACACCCAACCCAGAGTGATGTACCCACCTACTCTATGGAGAGGCACCCACCTACTCTACAGAGATATACCCCTTGGACACTAGGCCATGGGGTACCAGAGGGGCAGCAGTCACATGGAGGGAAGCTGGAGAGGCAGGAATGCATAACTAAGAAAGGCACAGGGATGGGGGAGGGGGATCACAGGGAAGGGAGAGGAGGGAAGTGGATTAGGGTTGTGTATGGGAGCTCTGGTAGCATAGTGGCTAAGGCACTTGACTGCTAACCAGAAGGCAGGCGGTTCAAACCCACCAGCCACTCCTCGGAAGGAAGGTTGGGCAATCCTACTTCCGTAGTGATACTGCCTCGGAAACCCAAGGAGGGGTCGCTATGAGTCGGGGCCGACTCGACGGCAAACAACAACGGTAATCAGGGAGTGAAACCAAATATATACAAACTCTTGAATGTAAAACAAATTCTGCTCTGTAAATGTGCACCCAAACTAAAATTAAAAAAAAAAAAAAACAGACAGTACACAGCCCAACCAGGGAGCTCTCCCCCGCTAATATTAACAATCCATGAATCCAGGTGGTGAGTATATGGGAATTCTTTGCATTGGTCCTGTAATTCTTATGTAAGTTTGAAATCATTTCAAAATAAACAGTTAACAACAACAAAAAATATATATATGTACAACAACTCTAATTAACTTTAGGAAGTATATGATATTTGCCCTAAAAACTTACACAATTCTCTTTGGGGAAAAAAAAAATTACAAAGAATTCATTACTTCTAAGCGTAGTGCCTCTGGTAGCATAGTGGCTAAGACACTTGCCTGCTAACCAGACGGCTGGCGGTTCAAACCCACCAGCCGCTCCTCGGAAGGAAGGTTGGGCAATC
>NW_006921675.1:2136698-2137844 GCF_000298275.1 Orycteropus afer afer | reverse complement strand
ATAACTGGTCCCTCTCACAGACATTTCGAAAATGCTCCAACACTGCCAAAAATGTTTTGCCTGTTTCAGAAATGTTCTCAGAGAACAAAATACAACATACCATATTTCTATCAAGATACTAGGAACATTACACAGTTCATCAAAAAATATACGTAAACAAATGAACAGTTTAAAGCCTGTATACTCTAGTATACAAGCTTACGATCTGGTGTTTAAGCCAACACTCTCTCCGTTGAAGAATAATATTTTACTCAGAAACCTTTTTATTTCTGTAGCAAATAATGAATCAGATTTTTCCTATAAATATTCAGTCTTTTAAGCTACCTTTGGAGATCACTTATCTCCCCAACGCAGGGCAGTTTCCATTACTTTTATCCCAAATATTCATTCTAGAAACTTTAAATTGACTTTTTCTATGCCCAATTTCTGTCCTCTTTAAAGTTTAAGTACATTCTTAAGATAGGAAACTTCTTACAATTTACTTTTCTAAACAGATGACTTCTGGAGCTACTAATATAAGGGTAAGTTGTATAAATCTACATATACATTTCTATCTAACACTATACTCAAAAAAGCTATGGGATTTTTCCATAATCAAAAAATACCACAGGCTCCAATATACATCCCCTTTCTGATCATTTTGCATCAATTCCTTTTTTATAGTCAAAAATACCATAGATTGTTTGTCTTTTTTGCCACCTACAAGATGAATTAAATTTTTTAATGGTTACCTTCTTAATGACATTTTTTAAAAGCTGTTGTCTGAAAAGGCAACAGTTATATCAGTGGTTGTTAAGGGTTAAAGTGGAGGAAGGGGTTAACTACAAAAGGACAACATAAATGACTTTGGGAAGTTATAGAATAGTTTTGATTGTGCTGATCTATATGAATTGATCACAACTCATATCTTATGCTGTTTTTAGGTACCATCGAGTTGACTCTGACTCACAGCAACCCTATGTACAATAGAAAGAAACACTACCCGGTCCTGTGCCAGCCTCACTATCCTTCCTATACCTGAGACCATCACTGCAGCCACTGTGTCAATCCATCTTCTTGAGGGCCTTCCCCTTTTCCGTTGACCCTCCACTTTACCAAGCATGATATTCTTCTCCAGGGAATGGTCCTTCTGACATGACCAAAGTA
>NW_006921675.1:2125489-2136598 GCF_000298275.1 Orycteropus afer afer | reverse complement strand
CTCCAGGACAGAACTGTTAGTTCCTCTGACAGTCCATAGTACTTACAGTACTCTTTGCCAACACCACAACTCAAAAGCATCAATTCTTCAGTTTTGCTTATTCACTGACCAGCTTTCACATGCACGTGAGGCAACTGAAAAATACCATGGCTTGGGTTGGGCACACCTTAGTCTTCAAAGAGACATCATTGCTCTTCAGCACTTTTAAGAGGTCTTTTGCAGCAGATTTGCCAAGTGCAACAGATGCTCTGATGTCTTGACTATTGCTTCCATGGGTGTTAACTGTGGAACCAAGTAATATGAAATCTTTGAGCACTTCAATCTTTTCTCCATTTATCATGATGCTGCTTACTGGCCCAGTTGTGAGGATTTTCATTTTCTTTAGGTTGAGATGTAATCCATACTTCAAACTGTACTCTTTGATCTTTGTCAGTAAGTACTTTGAGTCATCTTCACTTTCAGCAAGCAAAGTTTTGTCATCTGCATATCACAAGTTAATGAATCTTCCTCCAATTCTCTTACCACGCTTTTCTTCATATAGTCTAGATTCTCAGATTATCTGCTCAGCATACAAATTGAATTAAGTATGATGAAAGGATATAACCCAAAGCACACCCTCCTGATATTAAACCATGCAGTATTATTCCCTTGTTCTGTTCACATGACAGCCTCCTCCTGGTCTATGTACAGGTTCCTCATGAGCACAATTAAGTGTTTGGAATTCCCATTCTTCTCAATGTTATCCACAATTTGTTATGAGCCACACAATCAAATGTTTTTGTATAGTCAATTAAACACAAGTAAACACCTTGCTGGTATTCTTTCTTTTCATCCAAGATCTATTTGACATTAGCAATGATATCCCTCATTCCACGTCCTCTTCTGAATCCAGCTTACATTTCCGGAAGTTCTCTGTCAATATACTGCTGCAACTGTTTTTGAATTATCTTCAGAAAGATTTTACCTGCATGTGATATTAATAATATTGTTCAATAATTTGCACATTTTGTGGTATCACCTTTCTTTGGAATGGGTACAAATATGGATCTCTTCCAGTCAGGAGGCCAGGTAGCTGTCTTCCAAATTTCTTGACATAGATGAGGGAGTGTCTCCAGCACAGCATCCATTTGTTGAAACATCTCAATGGGTATTCCATCAATTCCTGGAGACTTGTTTCCTGCCAATTCCTTCAGAGCAGCTTTGATTTCTTCTTTCAATACCACTGTTTCTTGATAGTATGCCATCTCCTGAAATGGATGAACATTGACTAGTTCTTTTTGATACAATGACTCTGTACACTCCTTCCATCTTCTTTTGATGTTTTCCACATCATTCAATATTTTGCCCACAGAATCCTTCAATATTACAACTCAAGGCTTGAATAAAATCTTCAGTTCTTTCAGTTTGAGAAACACCAAGCATGTTCTTCCCTTTTGGTTTTCTAACTCCAGGTCTTTGCACATATCGTTATATTAATTGGCTTTGTCTTGCTTGAGAAATGCCAAGCGTGTTCTTCCCTTTTGGTTTTCTAACTCCAGGTCTTTGCACATTTCATTATATTAATTGGCTTTGTCTTCTTGAGCTGTTCTTTGAAATCTTCTGTTCAGCTCTTTATCTTGTTGTTTGTTCCATTTGGTTTAGCTACTTTCTGTTCAAGGGCCAGTTTCAGTTTCTTCTGACATTCATTTTGGTCTTTTCTTCCTTTCCTGTCTTTTTAATGACTTTTTGCTTTCTTCATGGATGATATTCTTGATTTCATCCCACAATTCCTCTCATTTTCGGTCACTGGTATTCAAGCATCAAATCTATTCTTTAGATGGTCTCTAAATTCAGGAGGGATATAATCAAGATCGTGTTTTTGCTCTCCTGGACTTCTTTTAACTGTCTTCCACTTCAACTGGAACTTGCATATGAGCAGTTAATGGTCTGTTCCACAGTCAGCTCCTGGCTTTGTTTTGACTGAAGATACTAAGCTTCTCCATCATCTCTTTCCACAGATGCAGTCAACCAATTCCTGTGTACTCCATCTGGTGAAGACCACATGTACAGCTGCTTTTTACATTGTTGAAAAAAGGTATTTGCAATAAATAAGTCATTGGTCTCACAAAATTCTATCATGCAATCTCCAGCCTCCTTTCTATCACCAAGACCGTATTTTCCAACTACTGGTGATTCTTCTTTGTTTCCAACTTTTGCATTCCAATCATCAGTGATAATCAACACACCCTGATTGCATGTTTGGTCAATTTCAGACTTCAGAAGTTGGTAAAAACCTTTAACTTCCTCATCTTTGGCTTTGGTGGTTGGTGCATAAATTTGAGTAATAGTGGTATTAACTGGTCTTCCTTGTTGGCGTACAGATATTATCCTATCACTGACAGCACTGTACTTCAGGATAGATCTTGAAACTTTCTTTGTAACGATGAATGCCATGCCATTCCTCTTCAATTTGTCATTCCCGGCATAGTGGACCACACAGTTGTCTGATTCAAAATGCTAAAAATCCATTTTAGCTCACTAATACCTAGAATATCACTCTTTATGCATTCCATTTCATTTTTGACAACTTCCAATTTTCCTAGATTCATATGTAGTACATTCCATGTTCCAATTACTAATGGATGTTTGCATATGTTTTTTCCCCATTTTCAGTCATGCCATGCCAGCATCCCGAAAGCTTTACTCCATTCACATCATTAAAGTTGACTCCACTCTGAGGAGGTAGCTCTCCCATAGTCATATTTTGAGTGCCTTCCAACCTGAGGGACCCATCTTCCGGCACTGTATCAGACAATGTTTCAGGACTATTTGTAAAGTTTTCGAGTAATACATCAGACAGTGATTCATCATTATTCACAAAGTTTTCACTGGCCGATTCTTTTAGACACAGATGGCCCCTTCCTTCTTCTCAGTCTTTCTTATTCTGGAAACTCTGCTGAAACCTGTACACCATGGATGACCCTGCAGGTATCTGAACGCCAGTGACATGGCCTCCAACCTCACAATAACACACAAGCCACCACAGTACGACAAACTGACAGACGAGGGGTGGACAACTCATAGCAGTAGTCAAGGAATCAGACGTCATATTGTGCTACCTGGGTAAATGTGCTGCAAAAGACCTCTTTAAAGCGCTAAGGGGCAAAGATGTCTCTTTGAAGACTAAGATGCGCCTAACCAAAGCCATGGTTTTTTCAGTCACCTCATATGCACATGAAAGCTGCACAATGAATAAGGAAAACCAAAGAAGAGTTGATGCTTTTAAGTTGTGGTGTTGGAAAAAGTACTATGGACTGCCAGAAGAACTAACAGATCTGTTCTGGAAGAAGTACAGCCAGAATGCTCCTTGGAAGCGAGAATGGCCAGCCTTCATCTCACCTACTTTTGTCATGGTGTCAGAAAGAAGCATTCCCTGGAGAAGAATATCATGCTTGGTAAAGCAAAGGGTCACAGAAAAAGGGGAAGACCTTCAATGAGATGGACTGACAGAGTGGCTGCTACGATGGGCTCAGGCATAGCAAGGATAGTGAGGCTAGCAAAGGACCAGGCAGTGTTTTTTTCTGTTGTAATAGAGTCATTATGAGCTGGAGCTCATTCGAAAGCAATGAACAACAACAACATGGAATTGAACACTGAAGACAAAAAAATCTGTTCACCTATGACTGAAATCTAGACAAGAATAATACCTATAAAAGTCAGTTGCTAAAAATGTCAGAAATTTTTAAGATGAGTTGTTTACTTTAAACACCAAATATGGTTTAAATAAACAATACCAAGAGTATGATGTGTCATGTACAGCACAACTTATTTTACCCAGCCTCTTAAAATACTGAACTATTTAAAAAGAAGTAAAAGGAAAATATTATTTTATTTTATGCAGTGCAGATTGTACATAGCAGGTAATCAAAAAATGTTTGTTAACTAAGACACAATTCAGGAGAATTTAGACTGACTTGGCCTTTCTATTCCACTGGTATATATTCATGTAGCTTTAACCATAAAATTATCCACCACTTAAAATATAACAAGGAAGTGATGTCCACAAAACTGTACTAACCTGAATTTGTTGAGTTATTTAATAAAGTCAACAGAGTAATTTATCTTGCATAAAAACACCATCAGGATCATGGGTGTCCTCTTAAGCAGCAACCTGAAACAAAAGAAAAATATACGAAATTCAACCCTACTCAAATTTCAGTTAACATTATTATACTTTTAAAAACTGTTTTATATTCCTTTATGTAGTCAGTCATAACATGTAAAACTTCTATACATCCACTATTTTGCAAGCAGTACTTACACCCAAACTCAGTACCACTCAGTGCCTTAATAGGCTTCATAGTTTACCTTACAATGAGTTAACACCTATAAAACTTGCTTCATGAACACTAACTTCATTAATTTTGACTACCTTTTAACCTATTGGGCAATCAGAAATGCCCCTCCTTCACACTAACCCTCAAATTGTCCACATCTCCTATGTTCCTGTTTTCTCTATAACCTAGTATCTTACAATCTTCAACACAAACTTCCACTTAAACCAATTTAATTTGCTTGTTCTCCACAGAACAATTCTGTCATTCTCAACTGTCATCCTGCAAGATACCATTTCATCTTTTTAGAACAAGGACTTTTTCTCCCTTATGTTCTTTGTCAATCAATGCACACCCATCAACTTTCTCAAAATCCAGCCCCCTCATATCTCCCTGTCTGAAAGCTGATGTAATCATCAATCATTGTTAGGATATTGTGCTGCCTTATTGTTGTTCAGTTTGTGTGTCAACTTGGCTGGGCCTGGCTGAGTGGCTGGGCAGCTGATTGTTCTCCATGATGAGACTGGTCATCAGCTCCATGGTGGAATCTACTGTAAGCAGCTTAGTAGCTGCTGTAGGGATGTAGTCTGCTTCCTGTATATAAGAAGCCCTGGGGAAAATGGTCTCTAGCTTATGGTATGCTTGAACCCTGCATATAGGGTTCAGCAGCCTGCCATGCTTTGCCAATCTCAGGACTTTCAATGGACTTGAATCAATGGCCTGCTGTGTGGTTTGGTAACATAAGAACTGTGCCATTTTATTTGTCGACCTTGGGCTTGTCACCCTCAGCAGCCAGTAGCTGCCCGAGTGAAGAGATGCCTCTAGCTTCAGTGGGCCAGGAACAAGAGGCAGAGCTGAAGCCCAAGGTCGAGAGGCTTTCACACAGCCCCTAGAACCAAAATTGTAGGAATAAACTCCTATAAGTTGAAGCCATCCCAATTGTGGTATCTTCTGTTAGAGTGTCACTAGGTAACCAGAACACGTGCCATCTCATGTAGTCTTCTGATTAGGAACCCCATCTTCTAATTCCTTTTGTTGATGCTTCTCCATCATCTAATACCATATTTGGCACACAGTAAGTAATCAAACAATAAATTGTACTGGGCAAATAAACTGCCAAAAAACCTCCTTAAAGTGTTAAAGATCAAAGATGTCACTTTGAAGACTAAGGTATGCCTGACCCAAGCCATGGTATTTTTAATCACCTCATATGCATGGGAAAGCTGGGCAATGAATAAGACCAAAGAAGAACTGATGCTTTTGAATTATGGTGTTTGTGAGGAGTATTGACTATATCATGGACTGCCATAAGAATGAACAAATCAGTCTCAGAAAAAGTACAGCCAGAATGCTGCTTAGAAGTGAGAATAGTAAGACTTCATGTCTTGTACTTTGATCATGTTATCAAGAGGAATCAATTCCTGAAGAAGGATATCATGCTATAGCAAGTATTGTGGGAATGGTACACGGTACACAACTGGGTAGTATTTCATTCTGTGTGCATAGTGTCACTATGAGTCAAAACCAACTTGACAACATCTATCAACAACAAAAACAACAACAGGAAACCAATATGCTTGAATGACAAGTGAAATGGTTCTATATACAATCACACAACAAATGTTCTCAGTGCATGTCACTGAGTACAAAAACCTAAAAATAATATAGAGACAATATATTTTATGAAATATGTTTTTCTGCCAGTTACTTTACTGATATGTTACAAAGTTAGGTTACTTTCTGATTCATATTATTATTAATTGTGAGCAGCAGTTTTTCTCTGATAAAATCAAAACCTACTAATCTAATTTAGGTGATTAGAGCTAACATAGAAACACCAACACCAACTCCAACTCCCCCACAATAAAGGTAATCTAGCTATTTTCATTTTAAGTACAAAAGCCAAAAATCCAGGCTTTGAAGCAGAGCAACCTATAAGAATATTCAATAAATTACTGTAAATCTAAAACAAAGTAAATAATTAACATTTGTATTAAAAAAAAAAACAAACCTGTTATCGAGTCAATTCAGACTCACAGCAACCCTACAGGACACAGTGGAATCACCCCCAGAGGGTTTCCAAGACTCTAAACCTTTACAGGAACAGACTACCTCATCTTTCTCCCATGGAGTATTTGATCTACTGACCTTTTGGTTAGGTGGGGAATGCCTTAACCACTCTGCCACCAGAGCTCCTTAATGAATTGCTTTATTATTTACATTGCCTCATCTGATAGATCTAGTTGAAGAGGATAAACCACTGGCAATTCAACTTACAGAACCCATAAACATATAATTTCTAAAAGGCCATTAACTCTATAAATCAGTCAAGGCTCAACTGATTCTTTCCTATAACTTCAATCCAAAAGTCTTTACCAATCTCTCATACTAATACCAACAGTACGGGATTTGTGCTTCTAGCTGTTATACGGTAACTGGGACCAGACTTTTCTTTACATAATTAATAACTGATTTATCCTCAGAGACAGTAAACACCTGCAAAACTAGACAAGATATATGAAGCAATAGTTTCCAAACAATGGACACAAGTAGAGTAAATATGAGCTCCCAGAAAGAAGGAAACAAACTAGGTATAAGACCTACTAGCCCTGTGGCTTTCTGCCAAGTGATATGTTATAGCCAACACTGCAGACAGACAGATTCAAAGCAGTGCAAAAATCTCCCTAACCTGAAGAGACAAAGATTAGATTTCATAAATGTGGAGGCTATGGGAATTACTCAAATAGTATACCAAAGCAAAGGGCATTATTGGGGAGGGGTACTAGAAATATCTACAACAGGGGTCCCCTTGAATCTTTCATTTAATACTCATCTGTACATACTTTGGGTGAAATTCCTCTGGTAGTATAGTGCCTAAGGCATTTGACTGCAAACCAGAAGAATGGCGGTTCAAACCCACCAGCCACTCCTCGGAAGGAAGACTGGGCAATCTACTTCCATAGAGATACTGCCTCGGAAACTCAAGGAGGGGTCACTATGAATTGAATTGACTTGACAGCAGTGAGTTTGGTTTTGGGAGCTTTTTTAGGCAAAAGAACTGCAAAAAAGCTATAAAATAAACAATTCAGAGTTCACACAGAGCTGGAAGGTATTTCAGTTCCAGCCAGCAAGTAGAAACATCCTGCTGTACACTGTGAGCAATAGAATTTGCAGTAAAGCTAAATTAGTCCTAGAATAAAAACTACTGTATAATGATTCAACAAAGCTTAAATAAAACCAAGCCTTGAAGAAACAATATGATCCTCAACTTAACACCTATAACCACCGGTCAGAATGGAAAACCTCATAATTCACTGGGGCATCAGGGAAAGTATTCACAATAGTTTATTGTTGTTATGTGCCATCAAATCAGACCCGACTCATAGTTGACCCCTCCTTGGGTTTCCGAGGCAGTTATCACTACAGAAGTAGATTGCCCAACCTTCCTTCCTAGAAGTGACTGGTGAGTTTGAACCGCCAGCCTTCTGGTCAGCAGTCACATGCCTTAGGCACTATGCCACCAGAGCTCCCAGTTTAGCCTCAGTAGTAGATAAAATAACCTTATATTAAATGGTCCCACCTAAAAAAAGATTAAAAGGAATATCTGAACAAACACTTTACAGTCATTTAAATTTAAATATGTTCCAGAATAAAGCCTCAAAAATATTCATAAGAATACAAAAATACCTAGCATTCAACAAGGTAAAATTCACAATGTCTTCTTTTACATGCCTGAGAAGGAAGGAAGAGAAGGAGAAAGAAAGGCAGAGAGGCAAGCAAAAAGGCAGGAAAATAAAGCTATAATGAAAAGAAATATTGATCAATGGAAACTGATTCACAGTTGATGGAATTAGTACCCTAGCCTAAGGCACTTGACTGCTAACCAGAAGGCTGGTGGTTCACACCCACCAGCCACTCTTCGGAAGGAAGATAGGGCAATCTACTTCTGTAGTGATACTGCCTCAGAAACCCAAGCAGGGGTCGCTATGAGTTGGGTCAGACTCGACAGCACATAACAACAACAACAAATGCATCCATGTTTTAGAAGGCAGGGAAAACATTAAGTATGTTAAATAAAGAAAAAGATGACAGTGAAAAGACCCAAATTGAATATTTAGAAATAAAAACTAAAATGCTAAATAATAAATAGAATATTAGGTTGATGCTCTACCTAATATCAAGTGAATTATGAGGTTTTCCACTCTGGATGGCTAATGGATTCAGGTTCTACTCCTGGCCTGAAGTCTCTGGGCTCCAAGTAGTTTCCTCGCAAGCATGTGTTGATCAATATTCAACTGAATTCTTGAAAAGAACTCTCTTGCAGATCTGTGAAAGTTCTCTCTTTTGAGGCTTTCTCCTCTCTGGTATTCTGCCCTATGAACTGTCTCTCAGCTTCCCAACTCCATTGCTTCAATCCATCTCCTCCATCTCAAGGAGCTTTCTAGGCTTCTTCTGCACTTATCTGCCGTGCTCCACGGTCTAGAAACTCTCCAGGCAATAGCTGCAGCATTCATAGGGCTCACGTCATTTGCCTTCTGTCTCGCAGGGATCAATGTCTTTTTCTGCCTAACAGCAAATGTTTTGAGAATTGTTATTTCATAATATTTTGTCCAATTCTTTAGTTGTTTCAGGTAGAAAAGTAAATCCTTATTACTCCATCTTGGATGGAAGCACTGTTTTATTTTAAAGGGAGACTATGAGCTAAATTAACTTTGTGACAGCACTGAATGCTGAAATTTTCCAAAAATGAGACATGTTCAATTCCATCCATACATTAATATAATCTTGAAGAAAAGAAGCACAAATAATGGATCCAACAGTAAGAGAAGACTCATGTGAAAACAGAAAACATCACCATACAAATATCTAAAAGCATATAACAAAGATATAATATTTGGTAAAAAACCAGAGTAATCATGAAAATGAGATAGGCTACTAATAGCTAGGTACAAAGAATAAACAGTACCTTCTAATCAGCAATAATAAAAAACCAGCAAGAAAAATTTTATTTTAGAAAGATGCAAACCGAGTTTCCTGAAAAAAAAATCAATGGATCTGGGAGTGTATAATCAATGGAGCAGCACATGATTTTACATATACTTAAATTACATATATGAAGGAAATCATTCATTTACAAGGAAATATTATACTTGTTTTTCATCAGGTCATTTGGAATTCAGGTGAAATGTTAAAAGATCTGATGCAGACTAACTGAAAGTGAACATACTAAAGGAAGAAAAGTGAAAGAAAAAACAGAATTCTTCAGGAAAAGCAGAATAGAAGTGAATAAACATCATAAATTCTGCCAGTGATGGGCAAAGGAAAGTATAAAGAAAGAAAAATCCTTTAGAACATTTTTAAACAAAGAAGTACAAAACCTGGGGCTAGGAATCACAGATTTTACTTTAATCTGTGCTGCTGAACTGAGTCAGTCATCTTTACCCACCTTGTTAGGTAAGAAGACGATGAGCTAAACTGACCATACCTTGAGTGTAAAAAGAAACACACACAGCACATGGCCCATTGACACTCATTTGCAAAGAAACAAAAAGTCCTACTCTGAAAAAAGAAATCACCCAAAAGCACAAAATATTTATGTTTGACATAAGAACAAGCAACTATTTAAGGGATAAAATTGTTCATTTTTTTAAAAAAGAGAAAAGAGTTACTGTATGTTTATAATGAAAGGCTAAATACCAATAGAGAGGGTTATCTTTTCTTTTTTTTTTTTTTTAATTAAAAAGGTAACTGAGTCTCATAACACTGATGATTTTAAGACCATTCTTGTGCTCGCTTCGGCAGCACATATACTAAAACTGGAACGATACAGAGAAGATTAGCATGGCCCCTGCACAAGGATGACACGCAAATTCGTGAAGCGTTCCATATTTTTAAAAAAAAAAAAAAGACCATTCTTGGTACTCTAAAAACTGGACTTAACAGGAAGGTGCAAGATAGTATTACATAGATGAGCCTACCAGACTGGAACGGGGTGGGCTATGGGTAGAATGAGTCCACTATGAATAATTTTACTACTGGAAATTTGCCAGCCCTTATTATAGTATGGAGCATGCTGTTGCTGGCTAAGAGAAAAAAAATCATTAAGGTAGGATCTCAGTGTCTTCTAGCTATGGAACAAAGTTAACCAAGAAAATACAAAGAGGGAGAAAGTAAATGCCAGAGGAGGAGAGCATACTGATAATATAAGGTATCTCCTGCTTCCTTCTCTTTTCCCTTTAACATAAAACATCTTTGCCTGGTCTATTAAAGGAAGTTGCTCCTTCCAGCAATGTTTCTATATTGGCAAATAGAAGTCAATGAATAGGTAATATTCAGGGGAAAAGGAAAGTATATTTGGGTTAACAAAAACTGAAGAGACTAAAATTAATGTTTAAATGAAAAAAACTGAGGTCTATTTTGCCAACTATTAAATAAAAAAGAATTCATCATTTTAAGATCGCCAAACTCAAATTTATTGGTAAGCAAATGTTTCCTGCAATGATAATGACAATTAGCATTACGTTGAAGCAAAATAAAAAGTTAGGAACTAAGGGAAACTGCTTACTACAACCTCCCCCTCCTTTCCTGAGATTGTCTACATTGTCAACATAAACTAGTGCCGAATCAACTTGATTCTAATTAATAGTGGCTAAAGGCAATTGACTGCTAACCAGGGGGCTGGCGGTTCAAATCCACCAGAAACTCCTCGGAAGGAAGATGGGGCAATCTACTTCCGTAGTGATACTGCCTCGGAAACCCAAGGAGGGGTCGCTATGAGTCGCGTCCGACTCGACGG
>NW_006921675.1:2123087-2125389 GCF_000298275.1 Orycteropus afer afer | reverse complement strand
AACAACAACAACAGTTTCTTACCAACTGATAGGACCCATTCAAATTTTTATTCATACCGGCCTAAGGAATTCTGTCCTAAATTTTAAGTTCCGTTTTAATATTATGAAATCAGTCCTCTTTTTTTCTTCCTCCTCCTGAAGCCAGCCTATCCTCTACCTACCCCACCCCCTAAAAAAGCACTAATATTGAAATTTACATGAATTTTCTACAATTCGTCTATCAGTTTATCATACTGTGGTGGTTTGTGTGTTGCTGTGAGCCTGGAGGTTATGCCACTAGTATTTCAAATACCAGCAGGGTCACCCATGGTGGACAGGTTTCAGTGGAGCTTCCAGAGTAAGACAGACTTAGAAGAAGGAAGAGGCCAACCAATTCTCAAAGAATTGGCCAGTGAAAACCTTATGAACAGCAGTCTTCACTATCTGATATATTACTGGAAAACTTTTTGAATAGCCCTGAAACACTGTCTGATATAGTGCTAGAAGATGAGCCTCTCAGGTTGGAAGGAACTCAAAACACGACTAGGGAAGAGCTGCCTCCTTAGAATAGAACCAATCTTAATGATATGGATGTTTGAGTAGAGCTTTCAGGACCTCCATTTGCTGATGGGGGTCAAAATGACAGAAGAAACAGCTACAAGCATCCATTAATAATCAAAACATGGAATGTACAAAGTATGAATCTAGGAAAACCAGAAGTTGTCAAAAATGAAATGGAACACATAAAGATCGATATCCTAGACGTTGTTGTTGTTGTTGTTGTTATGTGCCATCAAGTCAGACCCGACTCATAGTGACCCCTCCTTGGGTTTCCGAAGCAGTATCACTACGGAAGTAGATTGCCCCATCTTCCTTCTGAGGAGTGGCTGGTGGGTTTGAACCGCCAGCCTCTGGTTAGCAGTCAAGTGCCTTAGCCACTACACTACCAGAGCTCCCATCCTAGACATTAGTGAGCTCAAATGGACTGGTTCTGGCATTTTGAATCAGATAACCGCATAGTCTACTATGCTGGGAATGACAAATTAAAGGATGGATGGAATACCCATTGAAATATCACAAAGAAAGTTTCAAGATCTATCCTGAAGTTCAATTCTGTCAGTGATAGGATAATATCCACACACTTACAAGGAAGACTTAGGAGCTCTGGTAGCATGGTGCCTAAGGCACTGGACTGCTAACCAGAGGGCTGGCACTTCAAACCCACCAGTAACTCCTTGGAAGGAAGATGGGGCAATCTACTTCCATAGTGATACTGCCTTGGAAACTCACGGAGGGGTCCGCTATGAGTTGGGTCCGACTCGAGGGCACATAAAAACAAGGAAGACCAGTTAAAACGACTATTATGCAAATTTATGCACCAACCACCAAAGTCACAGACGAGGAAACTGAGAATATTTACCAAATTTTGCAGTCTGAACTTGACCAAAAAAGTAATCAAGACGTGTTGATTATTACTGGTGCCTGGAATGCAAAAGTTGGAAACTAAGAATAATCACCCACAGTCGGAAAATATGGCCTTGGTGACAGAAATGATGCTGGAGATCGCATGACAGAATTTTGCAAAACCAACAACTTATTCATTGCAGATACCTTTTTTCAACAAAATAAATGGTTACTATACACGTGGACTTTGCCAGATGGAATACACAGAAATCAGATCGACTGCATCTGTGGAAAGAGGCACAGGCTGGCGGTTCAAAACCACCAGCCACTCCTCAGAAGGAAGGTTGGGCAATCCTACTTCCGTAGTGATACTGCCTCGGAAACCCAAGGAGGGGTCGCTATGAGTCGGGCCGACTCGAAGGCACATAACAACAACAACAACAACATACACGTGGACTTTGCCAGATGGAATACACAGAAATCAGATCAACTGCATCTGTGGAAAGAGGCGATGGAGAAGCTCAATATCATCAGCCAAAACAAGGCCTGGAGCTAATTGTAGAGTAGACCATCAATTGCTCATATGCAAGTTCAAGTTGAAGCTGAAGACAATTAAAACAAAACAGTCAAAATATGACCTTTATTATATCTCACCTGAATTTAGAGACTATCTAAAAAATAGATTTGATGCACTGAACACTAATGACCAAAAACCAAAGGAATTTTGGGATGATAGTAAGATCATCATCCATGAAGAAAACAAAAAGTCATTAAAAAGACAGAAAAGGAAGAAAAGACCAAAATGGATGTCAGACAAGACTCTGAAACTTGCCCTCCAGTGGAGAGTAGCTAAAGCAAATGGAAGAAATGACAAGATAAAAGAGCTGAACAGAAGATTTCAAAGAAATCTCAAAAAGAC
>NW_006921675.1:2115782-2122479 GCF_000298275.1 Orycteropus afer afer | reverse complement strand
TCCTGGCTGAAAGCAAAGAATACCAGCAAGGTGTTTATTTTTGTTTCATTGACTATGCAAAAGCATTCAGTTGTGTGGATCTCAACCAATTATGGATACAACTGAAAAGAATGGGAACTCCAGAACGTTTAATTGTGCTCATGACGTACCTATACACAGACTTAGAGGCTATCGTTTAAACAGAACAAGGGGATACTGCATGGTTTAATATCAGGAAGGAAGTAGTACATCAGGGTTGTATCCTGTTACCATACTTAACTGTATGCTAAGTAAATAGTCCAAGAAGCTGGACTATACGAAGATGAGTGTGGCATTAGGACTGGAGGAAGACTCATTAACAACCTGCGTATGCAGATGATACAACTTTGCTTGCTGAAAGTGAAGATGACCTGAAGCACTTACTGATGAAGATTAAAGACTACTGTCTGCAGTATGGATTACACCTCAACATAACAAAAATGAAAATCCTCACAACTGGACCAATAAGCAGCATCATGACAAATGGAGGAAAGATTGAAGTTGTCAAATACTTTATACTACTTGGTTCCAAAATCAACACCCACGGAAGCAGCAGTTAAGAAATCAGACCATGTATTACTGCACTGGGTAAATCTGCATCGTTTAACATAGGGAGTGCGTCAGGGTTTTATGCTTTCACCATATTTATTCAATCTGTATGCTGAACAAATAATCCAAGAACCTGGACTATATGAAGAAGAATGTGATGTCAGGATTGGAGGAAGACTCATTAACAACCCGCAATACACAGATGACACAACTTTGCTCACTGAAAGTGAGGATGACTTGAAACATTTACTGATGAAGATTGAAGACTACAGTACTACAGTCTGCAGTATGGATTACACCTCAATATAAAGAAAACAAAAATCCTCATAATGGGACCAATAAGCAGCATCATGATATACGGAGAAAACACTAAAGTTGTCAAAGACTTCCTATTACTTGGTTCTACAATCAACATCGATGGAAGCAACAGTCAAGATATCAGATGTCATACAGCATTGGGCAAATCTGCTGCAAAGGACCTCTTTCAAGTGCTGAAGAGCAAAGATGTTTCCTTGAAGACTAAGGTACGCTTGACATAAGCCATGGTATCTTCAATCACCTCACATGCATGTGAGAGCTGGACAACGAAAAAGGAAGACCAAAGAAGAGTCAATGCTTTTGAGTTATGGTGCTGGCTAAGAATGCTGAGAGTACCATGGACTGCTAAAAGAACTAACAAATATGTCCTGGAAGAAGTGCAGCCAGAATGCTTCTTGGAAGCAAAAAGGGCCAAATTTCATCTCACCTCATTTGGTCATGTTGTCAGAAGGGATCATTCCCTGGAGAAGGATATCATGTTTGGCAAAGTAGAGGGACAATGAAAAGGGGAAGGCCCTCAACAAGACGGATTGACACAGTGTCTCAGGTATTACAAGGACCATGGGGCTGACCCAGGACCAGGCAGTGTTTCATTCTGCTATACATGAGGTTGCTGTGAGTTGGAGACAACTCAACAGCACCTAACAACAACAACAACAAATCTGTTACAAAAGACCTCTTTAAAGTGCTGAAGAGCAAAGATATCTCTTTGAAGACTAAGGTGCACCTAACCCAAGCCGTGGTATTTTCAATCGCCTCATATGCATCTAAAAGCTGGACAATGAATAAGGAAGACTGAAGAGTTGATGCTTTTGAGTTGTGTTGGCAAAGAATACTGAAGTACCATGCACTGCCAGAAGAATGAACAAATCTGTTCTGGAAGAAGTACAGCAAGAATGCTCCTTGGAAGCGAGAAAGGCCAGACTTCATTTTACCTCCTTTGGTCATGTGGTCAGAAGGGACTATTCCCTGGAGAAGGATATCATGCTTGGAAAAGTGGAAGGTCTGCAAAAAAGGGAAGGCACTCAACGAGATGGACTGTCACAGTGGCTGCAAGGATGGGCTCAAGTATAACAAACATTGTGAGGCTGGCACAGGACCTAGCAATGTTTCGTTCTGTTGTACATAAGGTCACTATGAGTTGGACCCAACTCAACAGCACCTAACAACAACAACAACAGGTGTTTTTTTCATCACCCTTAATTCATAAAATTATTCAAATAATTTCTACAGGATCACCTAAAATAAAAACAAGATTTCAAAAGAATTATAACAATTATCTACTACATTCAAGATTCTTTTATATTCATTGTCCTTTCAGGTAGTCCGAACACAGAAGGCAAAATTCCACCATTTCCATCGGTTAAAATATCATCATTCCTTCTAAATTCCCATGGGGCATAGCTTGAATTTCTACATATGTTGAACTTGCTTTATATTATAATTGAGTGGTTAGATAATGGTCTTCCCAACACATCCTCACAAGACTGTGCATACACTGTGGGCAGAGAAACTGTCTATTCATCTCTATATTCTTTAGTGGCTTCTAGCACACTGCCTTAACACCTATTAGTAATTTTATTTCTGTTCATCAATATTCCTTCTACCTATTTCATAAAAATATTCCAAGAATCAAATGGCATAATATTTATGAGAGTACTCTGCACAAAATATATATATATAAATATTTTGCAGATGTCAAATGGATTTTGCTACATTATTTCTATTAGTATCTGCAGTGTAGTAAATTCCTTTGTGTGGCTTTTCTACCCTAAGTCTTTGTAAACTCCAAGGTGGGATTTGCTATGAGCAACTGAGGAGCTCCTGATTGCTGAAGTTGTCCACCTGGAGTATTTCTGTTGGGAGTGGCACAAAACAATGTTCTAGGAGGTGCCCACTCTCTCTCAGGTGCTTAGAGTTCTGATGCTATAATTGGCTAGTCTGACCACCCTGCTGGGCTCAAAAGGAGGCCTGGAGGCAGAACTCTCTCTGACTGCTGGTTGAGGAAGACGTGCTGCTGAAAGAGACACGCGCTCGTGAAAGAGACATGCACTGCTGGGAAAGAGACGCAAGAGACGCACATTGCTGAGTGAGACACCAAGGGACACGCATTCCTGGGAGAGAGACTGTGAGAGACTGTTGGCTGAGGGACGGTGGGCTGGGAGAGAGACCGAGCGTTCTTCCTGAACTTGAGTTGTAGCCTGGTGCTTCCCTAATAAACCCCGTAATCCGTGAGTTCTGTGTGGCCACTGCAGTGAATTATTGAACCCAGGAGAGAGGTGGTGGGTGCTTTGGGAGGAATGGTTGGAGAAAAGACTGGAGAGAGGCAGCATGTCTGGCCTCTCAGGAATAGGCCTTGGGCTATTGATAGTAATTCTGTCTTCCTCTTGTGGGATTAGAGGAGGTCAGAACATGTGGCCTCCTTGCCGTTTTTGTAGTATCTTAAATCTTAGCTCAACAATAATGGCATGTTCATGCTCTAGGGAAGAACAGAACAAGTGGCCCTCATTAAGCAGCTCCTGAGTATCCCTTACTCTACCCCTGCTTCTAACAGTTCTAGAGCCCACTTAGTCATGATAGAACTCTGTTTCCATCACCACAACCCAAACATCATCTGACATCTGTCACTAGGATAATAATTTTGGGATTGGAACAAAGATGCTAGAAATCTGACACAGGACTAGATGAAGGATGGAGAAGATTCTCCTAGACTGTAATATATAAACTGGATGGTACACAGGGTAGAGACCAGGACCATGTCTGTACCCAGTCAGCCTGCCACAAACAGTGTACTCAGTAAATATGTGTTTAACAGATGAACTCAAAAATAAATAAATACCAGCACAAATAATCTGCATGAGAAAACTAATTAAGCTACTCACAAGTAAATTCTAAAGATAAACCTGAAGTTTATAAACATTTTTTCACCAAAAGAATCTTCTTTCCACTAAAATATTAAACAGAACCCAATGCAAAAAAAAAAAAAAAATTCAAGTGAAGTTGCTCTAGTTTTAGTGGGGATGGAATGGAGGTTTGGAACCCCTCAACCTCTTTTCCTTCCGCTCCAAAATCCAACATCAATTTCTCAGGATCCAAGAGCTCTGGAAATACAATTTAAAGATGAAAGGATAATCTCTATTTTGAACCTTGTATAACAACCTCCACTGTACGAACTTTTCCTAACAAATGTAATTATCCTTGCTTTTTCTAAACCTTGATCTAAAATAATTATCACTCAAACTCAGGACAAAATTATTCTCTTTCCACTCTTGTAAGCCTTTGGGATGTTAAACAGTTAATATGCAAAAGACTGATTCTTCTTAAGAACTTTCTTCTATTACCTGGATTGCATAAAAATGCACAGTAGTTTAAAGCTATGAAACGTAACTCAAGAAAAGAAGTTGAACAAAAAAATGCAGGTAGTAAAACTTACCAGCAAATAATTATACTTTAATGGCAAAAGATACATTCACAAACTGGCCAAAAGAGCACAGAGTATGATCCACAAATTCACTGGGATCCTCAAAACTCTTTCACAGATTCCTAAAGCCAGAATGACTTTTGTAACAATACTGAGGCATTCTTAACCTTTTTTTACAGAATTAGCATTTGCATGGATGGTGCAAAAACAAAGGTAAGTAAATAACTGGTGTCTTCAAACAAATCAAGGCAATGGCACCAAACTATATTAATAGTCATTGTATGCTTCACTTCACCAGAGTGTGTGTGTTTCACTTAAGCATCACTTAAAAATACCCCTGATAAAGAATAAAAATTATTTTTTACTCTTTTACATCTCAACTCTTGAGTATACATTTTTTGAATAGTCTATATATTGAAGTGGAAGTATACATAATGCATTTCTATGCATGCCACAGTATAATGATATCTCAAGGAACAGAACTTGTCTGATTGTTTGAGTTGCAAGCTGAACTAGCTACATTTTTTCTGGAACACTATTTTTTACTTGAAAGAGTATGGTTTCCCAGACTTGAGTATCTGGCAGACATTTTCACAAAAATGAACAAAGTAAAACCCATTAAGTAAAAGTTGCCAATGATAAATTTCAAGTTCTCAAGTAAAAAGTAGAATTTCAAAAAACATATACTCAATATTATGAAATTAATATCATCCTTTTCTAATGAGATTGATGGTGAGATTAACAAGTGTGATTTTTTTTTTCATATTTGTATAATGAACATGTCAACACCTGGAAGATCTGCATAACTCAGTGAACCAATATTTTCCAAGTGCCTCAACCTTAATGTTAGCCAATTATGCATGGGTGAAAGATCCACTGTGCACAACAGAGCCATGGATTTTAATGTAAGGGAGTAAAGAGGTTCACTGACACACTTTCAGATTTCACAATTTAAGAAACTACCATGTATCAAGTTTTAGTATAGTATCAAAAAGGGATATCCACAATCTTGTAAAAGCTATTAAAATACTTCTCCCTTTTCCAACTACAGGTGTATGAAACCAGATTTTATTTATATTCCTCAACCAAAACAACATATTGCAACATACTGAATGCAAATGCAGATAAAACAATCCAGCTGTCTTCTATTAAGATAAATGTTAGAAATTTGCAAAAAACGATGCCACTACTCTCATTAATTTGCATGGCTTAGAAATCACTTATTTTTTATTAAAAATGTTTAAATGTTTATATAAACATGTATTGGGTTTAGTATTGCTATTTTAAAATGAATTAATAGTTTTAAATTTCTCAATTTTAATTTCTAATACAGTAAATATCAAAAAAAAAGCTTTGTGCAGTCCTTCCATTATTTCTAAGACTGTAAAAAGTTCTTAATAACAAATGTGAGAACTAATACTATAGAGCAACAGACTGATTTGTCAGAAAATGTCTCCTTAACCTCTACAAAGAAAGAAGCAAAAATTAAAATTAAAAATTTTCCCTTCATTCACTACAAGTAGAGCAAATGCTTAAAAAAAAAACCTTGACAGCAAGATGGCGGACTAGGCAGAAAGACTACACAGACCCTCTTCAACAAAGAAAAGGGAAACCAATGAACACAGAAACAGAAAATAATCCTGGACCCCAGAGCCTTGAAGGGAAGGATATAGAAGTGGACTAAACCCCAACTAGCAGAAGAATTTGCGTGAAAATACCAAAAAAGGAGACAGACGGAGCTGCGGTCTGGCAGTGATCCTGACGGCACAGATGTCTTGGAGGTTCCTGAGTGGTGGTAGGGCCTAAGAATTAACCAAAAACTCAGCCCAGCTAGCCAGGGACTGCACAGAGGACTGTGCACAGTGGCTGGGGAATAAACAGAGAAGGTGAAGAGAACGGTGGGCTGAGCTATGGACTTTTGCCAGTCCTAAGGCGCAGCCATTTTGAAGCTTTAAAAGAGGCTTGATTATGCGCTCTGGCAGATTCCTGGGGCTTAAGAACACGTTCTGCTTTCCAGCAACCCCAAGGACACTCCAGACCCACAAGACTAAAAAGGTACAACATTCCTCTTGTTACTGTTATACCTCACACCCGCTTGGTGAATGGAGGTGTGGCCGTCCCCGACTCGCACCTACCTTCTGGGCCCACAGGAACTCCATCACAGTCTGGGTGCTCAGACAGAGCCTGGGTGCCCTGCCCTGTCCTCCACCAATTCTTTTATTATTTTTATTTTTTCCTTTTTCGCTTTCTTTTTTCTGGTGATTAGTTTCCTAGTATTTGTCAGTTTTAAAATAACTATTACTATTAATACTTTTGTCCTTTTTAATATTATTCTTAATCTTTCCCTCTAAGGGCCTAGTTTTCAGCATTTTTTCTTTTCCCTGTTCCTGG
>NW_006921675.1:2090010-2096779 GCF_000298275.1 Orycteropus afer afer | reverse complement strand
GAATTTGCTCTGTAAATCTTCACCCAAATCACAATTAAAAAAACAAATAACTAGATATTTTTATTTATATTAAAACATTATTTTCCTTCAGCAAATAATCAAACATTTCTTTTCCAATATAACAGAAGGAAGTTTGTAACCCCTATGTATTTCCTCATTGTGATTTTCTCGATTTCTAATATGTCATTATTGATTAAATACTCAATGGTTTTTAATAAAATAAATTTAAAAGCTCAAAGAAGAAAATTATCAGCTCTCTCTGTTTCTACTAGAATTCAATTCCTAAGTATTACTAATTACTTATTATTTAATAACTTTAAAATTCACAACTATTTACTTGGCTGCTGTTATTATGGTCAACCTTTGAGATCAACATAAAACTATGACAAGAGAACAAATTTCTCAGATTTTCAGGATAAGCAGTAGCTATGTAAATAAACCTAAATATACCACAGACTACCAGAGGGACAAAAAAATCAGTCTTAGAATATAACCAGAATGCTTTTTAGAAACAAGGATGGTGAGACTTTGGCTCACTTACTTTGTACATGTCACCAGAAAACACCGATCAGTAGAAAAGGACATCATATTTGGTAAGCTACAGGATAAATGAAAACAAGGAAATTCTAAATGAGATGGATTGACACAACAGCCATATAATGAACTCAAATATACCAATTATCATGAAGACAGTACAGGACCAGGCAACATTTGATTCTGTTATACACAGGGTTGACAGGAATGACTCCACAGCAACTAACAACAAACAAAATGTAAATAAAATACATCAAAAATATATTTTGTTATTTGTTATTGTTACTGGTGACATAATTTCCAGCATGATAGCAACAAACAAGCCACCACAGTGCAACAAACTGAAAGACAAGTGCTTTGCTTTTACATGAGTTACCTCTTCTAATTCTCACAAATCTAGGGGTTAAGTTCTAAATTCATTCCTACTTCATAAAAGAGGAAATTGGAACACCATGACTTGCCTAAAGACACACAGAGAGTGGGAAAAATGGGATTTGAACTTAGGCAATCTGTTCCAGAACCTAGGCCTCAAATGACTACATCATACTGCCCTCTCCAGTGGCATGTGCTATTCTGAAAACTACTATTTCCAGTGACTGCCCAAGTTACCAATGACTTAGATTACTCTGTCTTTACTAAAACTCTCTCATAGTTTCTGACACTATGGACTACTCCTGCCTTGACACTTGATACTTCTTTTGTTCTTCTCTCTCAGTATTCGTTGGCTCTCCTTTGTTGATCTGTTTAACAAATATTTGTAAGGTACCTACTACTAAGAGCCAGGTATTTTTAAAGAAGATAACTGCAGTGAACAAGAGACATTAATCTCTACTCTTCTGCTTACCCTTCCACCTGTTTAATTTCAATGATAAATAGAGTCTGCTATATTATTTTCTGTATTTTTCAGCACATTTGAAATGTTTTATAGATGAAAATTTAGATCCCATCTCAGGAGAGAATATTGGAGAAAAGGAAGGTAGGGAACAGAAGGAGAGAGAAAAAAGAGGACTAGAAGACAGAGAGGGAACAGGAGGACAAGAAGGTAGAATAAGGATAAGAAAGGTAGTGAAGAGATGGATTGTGAAAAGGTAAAGGAGGAAGAGAAAAGGAATGAGGGGAGAGAAGTAGCCTGTGAGGAGAAAGAAGAGGAAAAGGAAGGGAGAAGAGGCAGAAAAAAACAAATAACCTCCTAACTCTACCTCCCACAGCTAAGCATTTTAAGTATGATACCTATCAACAAATTTTCTCTAGGCATCTCATATTTACTGTAGTCTTGTCTACTAACACAAGGTCAGTGGTTTGAACTTACCAGCCACTCCACAAAAGAAAGACAGGGCAGTTTGCCTCCTTAAAGATTTACAGCCTTGGAAATCAATGGGGGTTGCTAAGAATCAATGGCAGTGAGTTTGGTTTTTGGTTTTCTGGAGTCATTAAACTAGCCAAATAGCATTGATTAAAGAAAGCATTTGTTAAACAAACTTTCTCACAAAACATTTTTGGTGTTCAAGGGCAGGAAACATTATGATTTTTGTTTAATATACTCATGCTTATTAACCTGAAACTGGACTGTAAACATATTAAATTAAACATTAATATCTATATCATTAGGTTAATATGAGAACAATTATCAAATTCACTCACATTCTAAGGTTTCCACTTCACTTTCTCTACTTAAAATAGCTTTGCACCTCAGTATTGTACATTTTAGAAATTTACTACTTTATAACAGGTAATAAATAATCTAGCCAATAATTCCATAAAATAATGCTTCTGACAAAACAAAACAGTCCTACATAAAATAACAATTAGAAGAGTAAACAGTACATTATTTTATTTAGCTTTTACTTCCTACTTGGACTTTGCTTACCAGGTAAGTACTTAATAAATGCTTTTTATAAGCATTATATATATGTAAAAAAAATTAAAGCATCTTTTATTTAACATAGCCAAACAAATATCAATATACACTACCACACCTTTCAAAAGGTAATTCTACACTTAACAAAATGCTCACTTTTGTCCAAATCAAGTTTGCTACAGAACTACAGTAACTGCAAGGAATAAAGGACCTAATGGTATGCTACTAAGTCTTTAAAGTGTACCAAGTGCCTTGACTAAGCACTTTATATAAAAACCAAATCCACTACCATCGAGTCAATTCCAACTCATAGTGGCCCTATAGGACAGAGTAGAACTGTCCCATAGGCTTTCCAAGGCTGTAAGTCTTTATGGAAGCAGACTGCCTCATCTTTCTCCCATGGAGCAGTTGGTGGGTTCTAATTGCCCACATTTTGGTTCACAGAAGAATGCTTTAACCACTGTGTGACCAGACTACTGCTAAATCATTTAAAATCTCATCACCACACTGTAAATATCATCTCCATTTTATATGAAAGAAACAATCCAGTTAGTAAATGATAGGGCTAGAACTTAACTTAAATCTGACTACAAAATCAGAGTTTCTCCACTCCACTCTACCATATTACACAGGTTAGCAGTTTCAGTTCCCTAGTCATTTATTACCAAATATATATATATATATATATATATATATACACACACACACACACACACACATACATACACACACACATATGTATCACGCTTGGCACCTAACAAGTGACATAGTCCTCACATGCAAGAATAGGCAGATCATGATTTATGAACACCTATTCAGGCCTCAGAATTCACTTTCCCATAAAAACATGCTATAAATGATCCAATTCCCAGGTGAGTTCACATTTAGTAATAAGTAGTAATTTATCAACTATACCTAGCTACCATTCATAAAGACAGCAAAATATATGTGTGTGTCTGTGTGTGTATTCATGTTCTAAGTTCTAAATTTGATACCAGGAATTCACTTGCCTCCCAGTTTGTCAGTGAGAGCAGATACATCCCTGACACCCATGGCATCATGGCAGAGAGGCAGAGATTCAACAGCAGAATCTGGAATCATAGAGAAGATAAACTAATGATGCCCACTGGGAATTCTATACAATCACCTAGAGATGACATTCCTCTATGTAGGTATCATTCATTTCCCAAAGTATTTAAATTGAATAAGGGGCAAACTCAAGAGAAAAGTTTCCATACTGGCAAATTCTATTTGTTAAGATACTTCAATCTAGGATATTTATAAGTCAAAGACTAACTGTATCACGAGTTCATTTAGTGTACTACAGAAGACACATCTTTACTCTCCTTTTTGTCTATTTCTATCTGGGTATCATAAAACTATAAATACAATGCTTAATAGCCAATTTGGCAAACATTATAGCTTAAATTATTAATACATGCAACTATTATTTCTGTATTCGTTTATGACAGGAATCTATACTGCCAAATTAGTTAATTTTGTTATTCAGCCTATTGCTAGGCTGTTTCCCCATCAGTTAGCATATATTCTGCATGTATTTGGGTTTTAATTAATATTAAATCAAATTAGGCAATCAGTTGAAGAAAACATATTAACCTAATAATAAGAGTGCAGGGAGTCCCAGACTTATGACAAGGTTCAATTCTGATGGCTGTCTTAAGTCAGTTTTCACCTAAATCCAGTATCTTTTTTTTTAAAGTTTTCATTATTGCCTTTCATTATCAGTATCTTTATAAATCCAGTCTTTGAACATCTGCAACCAAATACCTAAGAACATTAACATCAATAAGTTATGCACTGCAACACTGTATGTAGTACAAATTACTAATGATGTTGTTGTTGCTGTGGTTGTTAGGTTGTTAGATGCTGTCAAGTCAGTTCTGACTCATAGCAACCCAAGGTACAAACTGCCCACACCTGTGCCATCCTCACAACCATTGCCATGCTTGAGTCCATCCTTGAAGCACTGTGTCAATCCATCTCGTTGAGGGGCTTCCCTTTTTTGTCTGACCCTCTACTTTACCAAACATGATATCCTTCTCCAGGGACTAGTCCCTTCTGATAACATGACCAAAGTACAAGAGACAATATCTGATACTTTTGCTTCTAAGGAATATTCCAGTTGTACTTATTCGAAGACATAGTTGTTTGTTCTTCTGGCAGTCCATGGGAATTTCAATATTCTTCACCAATACCACAATTCAAATGCATGAATTCTTCTGTGGTCTTCCTTATTCATTGTCCAGCTTTCACCTGTATATGAGGCTACTGAAAATACTATGGCTGGATCAGGCACATCTTAGTCCTCAAAGTGACATCCTTGCTCTTTAACACTTTCAAGAGACTTTTGCAACAGATTTGCCAAGCACAAAACATCATTTGATTCCTTGACTGCTGTTTCTACGGGTGTTGATTGTGGATCCAAGTAAAATGAAGTCCTTGACAACTTCAATTTTTATTTATCATAATGCTGCTTATTGGTCCATTTGTGACGATTTTTATTTTCTTTATGTTAAGGTGTAATCCATAATGAATGAAGGCTAGTCATTTATCTTCAGCATAAGTGCTCCAAGTCTTCTCTTTGAGCAAGCAAGTTTGTGTTATCTGCATACTGCAGGTTATTAGTAAGTCTTCTTGCAATCCTGATATCACATTCTCCTTCATATAGTCCAGCTTCTCATATTATTTGCTCAATATACACACTAATTATGGTGAGGGGATAAACCCTGACACACACCTTTCCTGATTTTAAACCATGCAATATTCCCTTGTTCTGTTTGAATGACTGCCTCTTGGACTACATACAGCTTCCTCATGGGCACGATTAAATGTTCTAGAATTCCCATTTTTCACAATGCTATCCATAGTTTTTTATGATCCACAGTCAAATGCCTTCACATAGTCAATAGAATAGAGGTAAACAGCTTTCTGGTATTCTCTACTTTTAGCCAAGATCCATCTGACATCAGCAATGATATCCCTCATTGCATCACTGCACATCCTCTTCTGAATGCAGCTTGAATGTCTTGCAGTTCCCTGTCAATATATTGCTGTAACCATTTTTTAATTATTTTCATAAAAATTTTACTTGCGTGTGATATTAATGATATTGTTTGATAACTTCCACATTCTGTTGGATCACATTTCTTTGGAACACAAAAACAAAACAAAACCCACTGTCACTGAGTCGATTCCAACTCATAGTGACCCCCATTTTTCCAAGGTTGTCAATCTTTATGGAAGTAGATTGCCTCATCTTCCTCCTGCAGAGCAGCTGGTGGATATGAACTGCAGACCTTCTGGTTAGCAGCCAAATGCCTTACCCACTGCGCCACCAGAACTCCTTTTTCTTCGGAATGGACATACATATTGATCTAATGGACTTATTGATGTAAATACTGATCTTAAGTAATGATAAGATGTACATCATAACTCAAATATGTCATATGGGGGACTCACTGCCAATAATTATTTGTTGTTGTTAAAGGCTATCAAGTGGTCCCCAATTCATGGCAGGCCTGGACCACTGTGATCAGTAGGATTTTCAATGGTTGACCTCCCAGAAGTAGATCACCAGGCCTTTTATCCTAGTATGGCCTAGTCTGAAAGATCTGCTAAAACTTGTTCACTATCATAGCACAATGCAAGCCTCCACCAACAGACAGGTGGGAATCAAACCCAAGTATAAGCTACCTTCTATTAAGCACGTACCATGTACCAGCCACTATGTCAATTAAAACACTTCACTTAAATCTTGTAACAAACCCAAAAGCTAGTTATTAACCCATTTTACAGAGAGAGAAATAGAAATTCAATAAAGTGACTTCTTTCTTCAAGGTCACAAAGGTATCAAAGATCAAGTTCACTTCACTACATTTCCCGAGCACCTGAGAGGCAGGGATTGAGGTGTGGGGTCAGGGTAACATATCACGTGCCTTAACCAAAAGACTGAGGCCCTGGATGGTGCAAACAGTTAAATGCTCTACTACTAGCTGAAAGGTTGGCAGATCAAACCCACCCAGAGATGCCTCAAAAGGCAGGCCTAGGAATCTACTTCCCACGGGTCACAGACTTTAAAACCCTATGGAGCACTGTTCTGCTCTGACACATATGGAATCTCCATGAGTTAGACTGACTTGACTGCAACTAACAACCTAAAGATATTTACATCCTAACATTCACTCAATAAATATTTATCAAACTCCTATTACGCTCCAGGCAACGTGCTAAATCAAATCAAAGTTTTTTACTAGGGGCTCTTAGTTGAAGCTCTCTTTGTTGTTGTTGTTGTTAAGTGCCGTCGAGTCGTTTCCGACTCATAGCGACCCCATGCACAGCAGAACGAAACACTGCCCG
>NW_006921675.1:2084537-2087515 GCF_000298275.1 Orycteropus afer afer | reverse complement strand
TATCAATCTTTATGCGTTCCATTTCCTTTTTGACAACTTCTAGTTTTCCTAGATTCATACTCTTTAAGTTTACTATAATAATATCCAGTGCCAAGGACATTTGAAGAAATAGCCTATTCCACAGAATCAGCAGAAAATGTACAAAATAAGCCTGCAAAAACTTATCAACATTAGCAATGAAGCTACCAAAGACTACCTAGGTCATGTTAAAAGGATTTAAAAGATCTCTTGAAGAGGTTCTTACTGGTCAAAGATGGGACAATTTCTACTTCATTAAGTATATTAATTGCCAATGGACTAAAATCCAAATGTCTAAATCCATGAGTTCATTATGACCCTTAAAAAAAACTTCATGATCACGTTCAAGGGCTTATAGGCCACAAGTTCAGTACCTTGAAAACTAGTAAACAAAAGGAACTGAATCAAGCATTTATCCTACCTTTTCTTGTAAATTGTACTATTGGATAACCAGATAGCAGATGAGGAGAGCATATGGAAATAAGTCATAAAGAAAACAATCTTGCAATAAGTTAATGGATTTAAGTACTGGGTATCAATCGCTGTTAACATCACAAAAGGAGATTCAACCAGACATCATGTGCCTCCTGAGGAACCTATCATCTACAGTCTATTTTTATTACCATTTTTTGTTGTTGTTACAAATTTATATATAACAAAACACTTGTCATTTCAACATTCTTCACATGTAGAATTCAGTGTCATTATTTGTGGCCATTATGCTCAGCAATCATCACATTTATCAGTATCCAAAATTTTCTATCACCCTTATCACAAGCTCATTGTGCCCTATGCAATGAGTCTTCCTTTCCCTCTCCCTCCCACCTGTCCCTAGTAAGTACTACTAAACATTGGTCTCTATATACTTGCCTATCCTAGATATTTCACTTAAGTGGAATCATACAGTATTTGTCCTTTTATAACTGACTTATTGCACTTAGCATGATGCTTTCAAGGTTCATCCATGTCATGGCATGGCATCTATTAGAACTTCATTTTCCTTCATAGATAAGCAAGATTGCACTCCAATATTCGTGGGGCAGTTTGTCATACTATGGTAGCTTGTGTGTTGCTGTGATGCTGAAAGTTATGCCACCGGTATTTAAAATACCAGGAGGAACATCCATGGTGGACACGTTTCAGTGGTGTTTCCAGACTTGAAACAGTAGGAAGAAGGACCTGGCAAACTACTTTAAAAAAAAAAAAAAAAAACTTTTGAAACTTTTATGGATAGCAGTGGAACATTATCTAAGATAGTGCTGGATGATGAGTTCCTCAAGTTAGAAGGTACTCAAAATACAACTGGGGAAGAGCTGGTTCCTTCAAGGTACTTAATAACAACAAGATTTCTTGTATGCTTGTACCACATTTTGTTCATCTATTCATCTGTTAGTAACATATTTAGGTTGTTTCCATCTTTTGCCTACTGTGAACAGAGCTGCAATGAACACTGGTGTACACATACCTGTTTCTTTTCTTGCTTTCAATTCTTTTGGATATATACAGTGAAACTTGTGAGAGCCAGAACTCAATGGGACTGCCTTGTTTTCCCAGGTCTCACAGGTTTTCTGCCTTTGACAGGGTGCAGTCTTACCACTTTTTTATCACTCTCATTAGTGGAAAGTATTTCAGTTTTTCTTCTTTAACAGGTTAAGGCCTTACACAGGTTTCAGCTTTCACATATTTTATTGTACCAACAAGTAGAACTGCTAGATCATATGTGTCTTGGTTCTCTAGTGCTGGTGTAACAGAAATACCACAAGTGGAGGGCTGTAACAAACAGGAATTTATTGTCTTATAGTTCTGGAGGCTAGAAGTCCAAATTCAAAGGCTGGGTAAAGTCCCCTTGACCTTGGGCTTCAGCTCTGTCTCTTCTTCCAGGCCCACTGGAGCTAGAGGCTTCTCTTAACTCATGCCACTGCTGACTGCTAAGACTGACCAACCCAAGGAAACCAAACCAAACTCACTGCCGTCAAGTCAATTCCAACTCATAGCAACCCCTCCTTGGGTTTCCAAAGCAGTAACACTACAGAAGTAGACTACCCAGTCTTCCTTCTAAGGAGTGGCTCATGTATTTGAACCACAGCTTTCTGGTTAGTAGTCAAATGCCTTAGGCACTACACACAAGACCAATCAAAGATTAGCAGGTAAAATGGAACAACCTCAAGAACAGCAGACAACATGATAGGTCACTGGTTCAAATCCAGGAACTGGAGATGAAAACTCACCCAGATGCAGGATGCAACAAATGTGCCAGAAAGCTAAAGACTTTTCCCAAAGCTCCTCTATATACACTGGAAGCAGGCCACACCCCAAAGGCAGATAGATCTCTTTCCACTGATTAGCGCTCATGGCAGATTCCACCATGGTGGTGATTACCATCTCATCTTAGGGAATAACTACATCCAGCTGCCAAGCCACTCAAAACCACAGCCCAACCAAGCTGACACACAACCTTAACTGCCATAGTATGATAACTTTATATTTAACTTTCTGAGGAACCAACACAGTTTCCCACAGTGGCTGTACCATTTTAAAATCCCACCAGCAGTAGATGAGGGTATCTATTTCTCTATATCCTCACCAATATCTGTTGTTTTCCGTTTTTTTATTATAACCACTTAGTGGTGTGAAGTGATACCCCACTGTGGTTTTGATTTTCATTTCTCTAATGACTAATGATGTTTAGCATCTTTTTGTGTGTTTATAAGCTATTTGTATTTCTTCTTTGGTAAAAAGTCTATTCAAGTCCTTTGCTTTTTTTTTTTTTTAGGTTGTCTTTTTGTTAAGTTTTAGGCATTCTTTATATAATCTGGGTATCAAACCCTTACCAGACATATGTTGCTGTTGTTGTTGTTAAGTGCCATCAAGTCATTTCTGACTCATAGCGACCTCATGCACAGCAGAAGGAAACACTGCCTGATCCCGCGCCAGCTCCATAATCCCTGCTATACTTGAGC
>NW_006921675.1:2078697-2082928 GCF_000298275.1 Orycteropus afer afer | reverse complement strand
ATAGTAATTGGTTTTGTCTGCTCAAGCCGCTCTTTGAAATCTTCTGTGTTTTGACTTACATACAAATTCAACTTAAAGACAGACTTAGGAACAGAACTCATTTATAATCCAGGGGACTGACTATATGTAATATGGTGTTTGCACAATGTCCAAATCACATAATATCCTATTTCACCGAATGTATTATGGATATTAAGTGATGCATGACTCTATACGCCTCTTCTGCACTCTGTCCAGTGCAGTAGGAGTAGTTCCAAAGACAGAAAAAACAAATCAACCTCACTGCCATCGAGTCAATTCTAACCCATACTGACCACATAGGACAGAGTAGAACTGTCCCATGGGGTCTCCAAGGCTGTAATCTTTACTGAGGCAAACTATCACATCTTTCTCCTATGGAGCACCTCCTGGGTTCAAACTGCTGACCTTTTGGTTAGCAGCCAAGCGCTTAACCAACACATGACCAGGGTCAAAGAATACTTTCTTTGTCTATACTAAAAGAATAGGCAATGTTCAGAAGTACAGAAAAAAGTTGTCCAAGACAGGAGGTTTGAGAAGCTGGTGTCAATAAGAGGGGGAAACATTTTGAAAGATGATTCATCCTCAGGAATAACATGGCCTTATTAGCATGATACCCAACAAGGTAACTTCTGTATTCATTACTACCTTCTCCTTCCTCTGTACTTCAACCTTTTATACTTATACTTCATCCACTTATATTTAAACTCGTATGGCATTACTGAAGATATTCTAAACTAAAGCTGATCACTTTTTACCTATTTTCTTTCATTTGCCTATCTGGAATCTATCAACAGTAAAGGCTTTAGGAAAAATCACTAGTTCTAATTTAGAAGTGAAAATATATGACAATACTCAAGAAATGATAGATGATTCCATCAAAAATAAATACTTGCTTTCTTTTTTTTTTTTTTTTTTGTATTGGTGGTGCAGTGCCTAAGGCACCTGACTGCTAACCAGAAGGCTGGCGGTTCAAACCCACCAGCCACTCCTCAGAAGGAAGGTTGGGCAATCTACTTCTGTAGTGATACCGCCTCGGAAACCCAAGGAGGGGTCACTATGGGTCAGATCCAACTCGACGGCAGTGAGCAGAAAGAAAAGAAAAATAAATGAATGATAAAGAGTAATATTATCAATGGTAGGAATAAGAACACAGTATTTATAAGCCTTAATTCAAGATTATATTATTTACCACCCCATACTTCAAAACACCAGAATAGCCACTGGTTCATAATTTTTCTGTACAGTATTCCTTAAACAGAAATAAGACCATTTTCCATCTCCATTAGGTCCAAGAGCAGAACTAGAATGCTCAGCACTTACATGATGGCTTCTTAGCTGTAGGAGGTTTTTGGGCATATTGTATTCCTGCTGTCCTTGTTGAGGGAAAACGGAGGCAGCATGTTTTTTTGCCCTTTAAAACTATTCTGCATCTATAAAGAAAAACTTATAGTTTCTTTTCTTCTCCATGAAACACTACAGCTTACCAAATAAGTAATTTACTTGGAAAACTGAAGCAATATGAATTTTGCAGCAGTCAGGAACCTCTTTCAAAGTAACAAAGAATGTATTTCTATCAATCTTTAAACATTTTTAATGTATTTATTTATATCATGACTATGGCTTTAAAGAAACTTCTGTACCTTCACAGAACCTTGTAACTTAAGTGTTTAACAGTCTGATTTGAAAATGTATCTCAATTCCATATTATCAGAAGTTTCTAAAGACTCTAATTAGCCCATATAAGGGACAATGTCCATTCTCTGAGGAAAAGACTAGGCTGTTTTCCACCCTCTCCATTTCTATTTCTCTCTGCATATTAGTATGAGCCTCCAAAACCCAGCTTTACAATATCCTTATAGCTTCAAGATCAGAGGACCTCTTTCCCTGCCGGGTGCAAATCCAAAACCCCAAGACAAAGCAGGTATTTGCTCACTGCACGTTACTATCCTTGCACCAATAGCTGTCATGGTAATAGGTTTCCATTTGTACCATATGACTAGACTAGGAGTTAGATGAGTTCCTAAAAGAGGCAGCAGAAAAGGAGTTTGTAGTTATTTAGACATAATCACTGAAAGAGTTGCTAGCAGGCAATTAACTAAACCAATCTGTATCTACTACAATTTGGGGGGAGGGGGAATGTGCTAATGGCTACGTATAGTTTTTTTAGAAATAGTATCTTTTGCATTATTTTCAAATAAAATATCTGTAACTTTACTTACATATGCTTCTATATTCCTTTCTTTAAAAGTTTCTTTGAGGGAATTAAAATTTCAGAAACTACATGCTTAGTATGAACAGCAGCTTCTAATTGCAATGTTTGCCTGTGAACAAATACTGTGGAATGTGCAGAGACTTCAGGGATTTGGCAGTGAAGTGAAGTGAAGAAATGATACAAAGAGTTTTACCCACACACTAGGAACTCGGACAACGGGAGCTGCCCTAGACCGAAAGTTTGTGAAGTTGTTAGCAGTTTGAGTGGGGATACTTAGGATTAGATTCAACTGTGCATAGAGCAAATCCCCAAATAACTGTGGCTTAAACAAAATATAAGTTTATTTCTCACTAACATAAAATAATCTGAAAATAGGCAATCCAAGGCTGCTCTATTAGGTAGGTCATCAAAGATACATACAGGTTCTTCCAACTCTCCAATCCATCAACCCTGTCCTCAAGTCTAAATTGGCAGCTGAAGAAAAAGAAGGTATACCTCTCTCAGTAAATAGAATTTTAGGAAATAAAACACTTATGCATTGACCAGAACTTAGTCACAAGGTTATACCTAGCTGTAAGAAAACTTCAGAAAGTGGTGATATACCATGAAATACCGAGGTTTGTTAACCTGAGAGCAGAGACTGGACTGGGGGTGGGGAGGGGACGGGGAGAGCAATGTCACCCACCAGTTCAAAGCATAACAAGAAAGGTAGATTAAGATGGGAAATGTGAATGCAAATACAGTGAATAACCTGCCTTCTTGAATCTCATGCCCCAAAACAGCTAGATTGAAACATTCTTGCTGTTTCACTAATCTAAGAGAAGAAACAGAAAGAGGGGGACATTTACTTCTTAGACTATTTTTTACTCCGTCTCTCCATATTACTACAAATGTTCCTATGAGAAATAACAAAAAATAATTTGTCTCAAAGTTGTGAAAGCCCCTTATAGAAGTATGAAACCAACATATCTAACAAACAGAAAATACCACCATACAGAGAGATTATAAAGTTGAAAAATTTTATAAAATTCCTTGGGACCTCAAATAATCTGGGCAAAACTAACGTCAACTAGTATTCATTCAAGTATTCTCTTGTCTCAAACAAGTAAACTACATTTCTAAGACCCTAAACATTAGACGATGTCTTAATTTGTTAGTGCTGCTGTAACAAAAATATCACAGTACTTTAAGGAACAGAAATTTACTTTCTCATACTTTATGAGCTAGAAGTCTGAATTCAGGGTGCCAGCACTAGGGAAAGATTCTCTCTGACTACTTTGAGGGAAAATCCTTGTCTTAGCTCCTCTAAGCGCTCTTCTTGGTGTGGTATTTCTTCTTCTTCACATATGTGGCATTTATCATTCCCCATTTTTGCTTGCTTTTCTCTGTACCTAATCTGCACTCTTTAACCAAAACCAGTTAGGTTTAAGACACAACCTAATTGATAATGGCCTCATTAACATAACAAAGAAAATCCTATTTCCCAATAGGATTGCATCCACAGGTACAGGGGTTAGGATTTACAACATATATTTTTGGAAGCACAATTCAATCTATAACAGGTGATATATTTCAGAGTCTGTCTTTAGCACAGGCATAATATGGAGATGACAACAGCTGTGGTGGGGTGGTGGTAAAGTCCTAAGTACAGAAAGGGAGCTCTGGTAGCACAGTGCCTAAGGCATCTGACAGCTAACCAGACCGCTGGTGATTCAAACCCACCTTGGCAGCTAACCAGAAGGCTGGTGGTTCAAACCCACCAGCCACTCCTTGGAAGGAAGACTAGGCAATTTACTTCCATAGTGATACCCTCAGAAACCCAAGGAGGGGCTGTTAAGAGTCAGATCCAACTCAACACCAATGAGTGTGGTTTTTGGTTTAAGTACAGAAAATATATGTCTATCTCTGTATCTTCTTATTAAATTCAAAATAAAAACAATAACTAAACAACTATGATTGTTAGGTCAATAAAATTATTTCTTTCCTGATTACTACTTC
>NW_006921675.1:2073227-2078597 GCF_000298275.1 Orycteropus afer afer | reverse complement strand
ATTTTTTCCCTCTGCTTTGCTGTTACCCTAAGCCTTTGTTTGGTATGTCTTTTGGATATTCAGTACCATGTAGTGGTGGAAAACAGAAGTAAAAGCGATTGTAACTTTAGGAGGTCTATTTTGTATCAGATATTTTACATACATTATTGATAATTCTCAAGGAGCTCTGGTAGTGTGGTGGGTAAGGTATCTTGCTTCTAACCAGAAGGCTGGCAGTTCAAACACACCAGCTGCTCTACAGGTGGAAGATAAGCTGATCTACTTCCATAAAGATTTACAGCCTTGGAAACCCAATGGTCGTTGAGTTGAAATTGACTTCATAGCAGTGGTTTAGTTTTGGTTTTGCTATTGATAATTCTCACACATTCACAAAAGGAAGATATCATCAACCCTGTTTTGCTGCTACAGAAATGTCCCAAAGAGGCTAGATAACGTGCCCAAAGACACTCATGGAATAAATGGCAGGGTTAAGCATCTGAAATAAGCCTTTTTATCTGATCCATTAGATATATTGCCCTGCCTGTAAGGCATTTCTTTAGAATCTGCTCTTGGACAAAAATCCATTTCAGAGAAAACAGTGAAAAAAATTTGTAAATCTATCATCTAACACTACTCAAATTTTCCATGGAAGCTAATCACTGATATTCTAGATAGTGGCTATAAATAAACATAAAGCCAGGATCACTGTATTACACAACTCCAAGAAAGTTTTTTTTTTTTTTTTTTAATTTGATGGTGTCCCTGCAGTTGAATGATCTAGCATGTACAACTCAAATGTTTGTCAAGACTTGAAAGGTCTTGCCAAGGATATATTCTGTTCTGTTTTGGAAAAAAACAGCAATTTAAAAAAAAAAAAAGGAGCTAAACATTCTCCAAATGTTAAAGAAAGGCATTTTAAAACACATGAAAATATACTCAATATCACTAGTCATCATGAAAATGCAAATTAAAACCAGGATGAAATACTATTATATATCTATTAAAAGAGCTAAATTTTAAAAAAAGTAAATAAATAAAATACCAACTGCTCAGAAAGATGCAGAGCAACTGAAACTTTCATATACTGCTGGGGGGAATGCAAAATAGTATAGCCACTTTGGGAAATAGTTTGGCAGTTTGTAATAAGCAAACATAACACTTACCATATGATCAAGCAATACCACTCCTAGGTATTTACTCAAGTGAGATGAATTTATGTTCCCATTAAAAACCAGTATGCAAAGATTTATGGACACTTTATTAATAATCACCAAAACTGGAAACAACTTAAATGTCTTTCCACAGGTGAATGGATAAACAAACCAAGTACATACCATACTACTCAAGGAATAGAAGAAACAAACTTTTGATACACATGACAACATGAATAAATCTCAATTGCATGTTTCTAAATGAAACAAGCTGACTTTAAAGTATACATTCCTATGTTTCCATTTATATGATGGATAAGGGACTTGACTGCTAACCGGAAGGTCAGCAGTTCAAATCCACTAGCTTCTCCACAAAAGGAAGACTGGGTGATCTACAGCCATAAAGATTTATAGCCTCGGTAAACCAATGGAGGCCACTATGAGTCAGAAACAACTCAATGGCAGTGAGTTTAGTTTTGTTTTTGTTTTTGTTTTTTTTTTAATCAAAAAGCAATAGTAGTTGCCAAGAGTTGGAGGTATGGGGAAGGGCTAACTACAAATGGACAGGAGAAGCTCTATGTCTTGTTTATGGTGATGGATACGTATTCCATGCATTTGTCTAAACTCGTAGGATTGTATATCACAGAGTAAATTTCACAACAATTTATTTTATTTTTTAATATACAGAAAAACAAAGAAAATATGCCAAAAGGGAATTAAAAAAAAAAAAAAAAAGTTTAGCTACTGGTTCTAGAAATAGGTATCCTCTGGAGACAATTTAGCTGCCTCCACTAATTTGTGGAGATAAAATATAAAATGCTTAGCACAAGGCTTACTGCACAGTAAATTCTCAATTGATACTATATTCCATTCCCTTTCCTTGCTTATCTCTTCATATATGCATTTCTCTTTCCCTGAGTCTACTACTCTCTTCTTTTTATTCTTTTCTTTCCTCCTCCCCTGCAAGGGCTATAGATTGTTTTTCATCTACTTCACATCCCTTCCCCCATTTCTCCAGTTAATGTTGTTGTTATTGTTAGGTCAGCTCCAATTTAGAGCAACCTACATCCACCAGCCACTCCTCGGAAGGAAGGCTGGGCAACCTACTTCCGTAGTCATACTGCCTCGGAAACCCAAGGAGGGGTCACTATGAGTCGGGTCTGACTTGAAGGCACATAACAACAACATATACAACAGAACAAAGCACTGCCAAGTCCTGTGCCATTCTCACAATCTACAGTTACTGAGCCTATCATTGCAGCCACTGTGTCAAACATCTCATTGAGGCCCTTCCCCTTTTTCGCTGACCCTCTATTTTACCAAGCTTCATACCCTTCTCCAGGAACTTTTCCCTTCTAGTAACATGACCAAAATATAAGAGACAAAGTCTAGCTATTCTTTCTTCTAAGGAGCATTCCAGCTGTACTTGTTCCAACACAGATTTATTTCTTCTTCTAGCAGTCCATGGTATTTTCAGTATTCTTCACCAACACCACAATTCAAATGCATTAATTCTTCTGTGGTCTTCCTTATTCATTGTCCAGTTTTCACAAGTATATGAAGCTATGAAAACTACAATGGCTTGGGTCAGGCACACCTTAGTCTTCAAAGTGACATCTTTGCTCTTTAATACTTTAAAGAGGTCTTTTTGGTAGCTGTGCCCAGTGCAACACATCATCTGATTTCTTGACTGCTGCATCCATAGGAGTTGGTTATAGATCAAAGTAAAATGAAATCCTGACAACTTCAACTTTTTCTCCATTTATCATGATATTGCTTATTGGTCAAGTTGTGAGGATTTCTGTTTTCTTTATGTTGAGGTGTAATCCCTAGTAAAGGCTGTAGTCACTGATCTTCATCAGTAAGTGCTTCTAATTCTGGTTAATAATGTCCTCTTATTGAAAGGTCCCACCACTCATTGGTTAGTTTCTTATACTGCGGTGGCTTGTGTGTTGCTGTGAGGCTGGAGGCTATGCCACTGGTATCTCAAATACCAGGAGTGTCACTCATGGTAGATTATCTTTCAGAGGTAAAGTGGAGGGGCAGAGAAAAGTGGGAAGGGCCTCAATGAGATGGATTGACACAGTGGCTGCAATGACTGGCTCAGGTATAGCAATGATTGTGAGGCTGGTGCAGGACCAGGCAATGTTTTGTTCTGTAGGGTCGCAATGAGTTGGAGCCAACTCAATGGCACCTAATACCACCACCACCACCAGAGTAAGATAGACTGGGGAGAAGAATGGGGCCATCCACTTCTGAAAAACTTGGTTACTGAAAACCTTATAAACAGTAGTGAAACACTGTCTGATATATTACTAGAAAACCTTAAGAATAGCCCTGAAACACTGTCTGATATTGTGCCAGAAGATGAGCACCTCAAGTTGGAAGAAGCTCAAAATACAAGTGGGTAAAAGCTGTCTCCTCAAAGCCTACTAACCCCACTGCCATCAAGTTGATTCTGACTCACAGCAACTCCCACTAGGTTTCCAATGCTGTAAATCTTTATGGCAGTATATTGCCTCATCTTCCTCCCATGGAGCAGCTGATGTGTTTGAACTACCAACCTTCTGGTTAGCATCCAAATGCCTTACTCACTATGTCACCAGAGCCCCTTCCTCAAAATAGAGTCAATCTTAATAATGTGGATGGAGAAAGCTTTCAGGATCTACATTTGCTGATGCAGCAGGAAATCAAAATGAGAAGAAACACCAGTCAAAACGGGAAGAAACAACTGCAAACATTCATTAATAATCGGAACATGGAACATACGGAGTATCAATCTAGGAAAAGTATAAGTTGTCAAAAATGAAATGGAATATATAAAGATCAGTATCCTTGATATTGTTGTTGTTGTTGTTATTATTTGCTGTCGAGTCGGCCCCGACTCACAGCGACCCCTCCTTGGGTTTCCGAGGCAGTATCACTACAGAAGTAGGATTGCCCAACCTTCCTTCCGAGGAGTGGCTGGTGGGTTTGAACCGCCAGCCTTCTGGTTAGCAGTCAAGTGCTTTAGGCACTATGCTACCAGAGCTCCTTCCTTGATATTAGAAAACTGAAATAGACTAGGATCAGATAATTATATGGGCTACTCTCCTGGGAATGACAAATTAAAGAGAAATGGCTTCACATTTATCATCAAAACAAACATTTCAAGATCTATCCTGAAACGCAATACTGTCATAATAGGATAACAGCCATATGCCTTAAGGAAGACCAGTTAATACTACTATTATTCCAATTTATGCACCAACAACTAAAGCCAAAGATGAAGAAACTGAAGATTATTGCCAACTTCTGCCACCTGAAATTGACCAAATGTGCAATTGATATGTATTGAGTATTACTCATGACTGAAATGTGAAAGATGGAAACAAAGAAAAATCATCAGCAGTTGGAAAGTATGGCCTTGGTGATAGAAAGGATGACAGAGATTGCAATAATAGAATCTGAAAGACCAACAACTTTTCATTATATATTTTATCAAACAACATATCTTTTTTCAAATATCTTTTTTCAAACAACATAAATTGTAGCTATACATGTGGACCTCACCACATGGATTACACAGGAATCAGATGGACTACTTCAGTGGAAAGAAGCAAAAGAGAAGCTCAATATCATCGTCAAAACAAGGGCAGGAGCTGACTGTGGAAAAGACCATCAATTGCTCATACACAAGTCCAAGTGGAAGCTCAAGATAATTAAGTCCACAAGAACTAAAATATGACCTTGATTACATATCAGCTGAATTTAGAGACTATGTGAAGAACAGATTTGACACACTGAACACCAATGATCAAAAAGACCAAATGAGTTGTGGGATTACATCAAGAACATCATACATGGTAAGATGGCAGAATAGACAGACAAGCTACACAGACCCTTTTTAACAAAGTAAAGAGAAACCAATTGACACAGATACAGAAGATAATCCTGGAGCCTTGAGCTCTGAAAGGAATGATACAAAAATGTATTAACTACCAACTAGCACTGATGAAAGTTGAAGAATACAGTCTGCAGTATGGATTATGTCTCAATATAAAGAAAACAAAAATCCTCACAACTGGATCAATGAGCAGCATCACGATAAATGGAGAGAAGATTGAGGTTGTCAAAGAATTCACGTTGCTTGGTTCTACAATCAATGCCAACGGAAGCAGCAGTCAGGACATTAGACGACGTGTAGCATTGGGAAAGTCAACTGTGAAGGAACTGTTTCAAGTGCTGAGGAGCAAGGATA
>NW_006921675.1:2068389-2072777 GCF_000298275.1 Orycteropus afer afer | reverse complement strand
CACCACCACCAACTAGTATGAGAATCTGAATGAGAACAGTGAATAAGGAGACAAACAGAGCTGTGGACTATCAGATATCCTCATGGCACAGCCAGTTTGAATATCTACAAGGATGTTAGGACTCAAGCCAGTAATCTGAAATTTGCTCTGCTCACCAAGGGCTGCATGAACAGCTGCACTGGTGGCTGACAACTAAATAGGGAAACAGCAAAGAAGGAGACAAACTGAACTGTGGACTTTCAGCTGTCCAGAGGTTGGAGTCATTTTAAATACTTACAAGTGGTATGGCAATTCTGGATATTTCAAGTGGGAGCATTAGGATACCAGTGACCTAAGAATAGGCACCATTTGCAAGGACAGCATGGGCAACCATCCTGGAGGCTGACAAGTAGAAATGTGTGTACTCCCCTTGATAATCTTATACCCCACAACCTCTTGGTGAATGGAGATATGGCCATCCCCCATCTCCCCCCCACCATCTGGACCAGCAGGAATTCCATCCCAGTCTGTGTGCTCTAATGGAACCTGGAGACCCAGCCCTGCCCCCATCAGATTTTGGTTTTGTTTTTGTTTATTTTCAAATTATTCTTTTTTCTTCCTTTTTTTTTTTTTATTCTTTCCTACTCCCTTCCCAGATAATAGTTTTTGGGTTTTTTTCTCTTCCCTTTGCCTGGTTTCCATTGTTTTTCTTTCTGTTGGTTCTTCCCATCCCTTGTTTGGTTTTTGGTTTTTGGTTTTTGTTTTGTTTGTTTTGTTTCATTTTTCTCATTTTTTCATTTATTATTCTTTTACTCTAGCTGTTTTCTCTTATTCCCCCTCCCCAGATATTTGGGTTGTTGTTGTTGATACTGTTGTTTTCCTCTCTCTTTTTTTCTATTTATATTGTCTTTTTAAAGTGTTTCTTTAAATATATCTCCTCATTTATTGCCTTCCCCTCCCTCCCCCCCTCCCCGTTGGAGATTGTTCCTGTGTGTCTATGCAGTATGTGGTTTTAGTCCTCTTGTTTTTACTTGTTGGTGGGTTTTATGATTGTTGTTTTTAATCTGAGTGGAAAACAGCAATCATGCCCATATGACCCAACCATACCCATACCTCCTACAGTCCCACCTACTGAGTGAGGGCCAGCACTTGCTTCTGCACCAACTGGTCAATGATAGAATGACAGCCAGTATGAGCTTGACTCACCCTTGACTGCTCTTCACAAACAGCTAACAGAGATCTGTGCACTCACTCTCATTCTCTATCACCAGGAGACATGTGGTGAGTGCATAAGTGCTGCCAACTATCAAATAGAGGAGCACAAGTACCCTGCTTACTCATATATATCAAAAGAAAACAAAGAAAAAAAAAAAATCTTGGGCAAAGCATACCAACAATCAATCATCATTAAATATAAATAAAACTACATCACAGTATCTCAAAGAAAATAGATCATCACAGTCCACACAAAGAAGCAAGACAAAGTAATAAAAACAAGGGACCAGGATACAGACCCAGAAAACATCCCTGAGGAAGAAGCAGCATTAGAACTCCCTAATAAGGAATTTCAAAGAATTGTATTTAGGTACCTTCAAAAGACTGAGAGACAGATCAACAAAAACACTGGCAAAATTAAGGAAAACACAGAAAAAAATCCTAGAACAATTTGGGAAGACAATACAAGAACAAAATGACTAAATAAATTAAATATTAGAAATGACACACAATCTACAAATAGAAATCTAGAAGAATACTAAATTTTCAGAAATAGATAACACATTGAATGGGCAAAGGAGTAAAATCAAATCAATTAAAGACAGAATTAATCAGACTGAAGACAAGCATTTTGGCCTTTTTTTTTTTTTAAGTGTGTATTTATTGTTATAAATTGGTCTCTGATCACTGCTTTTGCTGTGTCCCAGAGATTTTGGAATGTTATGTTTTCATTCTCGTTCAATTCAAGGAATTTTTCAATTGCATTGTTTTATTTCCTCTATTACCCAGTTGTGATTATGAAGGGTGTAATTCAGTTTCCATTTGTTTGCTCTTTTTCCATTGATCTTCCTATTGTTGATTTCTAATTTTATAACATTGAGATCTGAGAAGTTGCTTTGCAGCATTCAATGTTTTTTAGTTAATAGAGGCTTCTTTTATGACCAAACATACGGTCTATCCTGGAGAATGTTCTATGTGCCCTGGAAAAGAATGTATATTGTGCTGTTATTGGGTGAAGTGCTCTGTAGATATCTATAAGGTCAAGTTGGTAGACTGGATTGTTTAGTTCTTCTGCAACTTCATTGAGTTTCTTTCCAGTTGTTCTATCGTTGACTGAAAGTAGTATATTAAAGTATCCTACTGTGGCTGTGGAGTCATCTAATTATCTTTTCAATTTTGTTAAAGTGTGATTTATATATTTTGGGGCTGTTTCACTGTATGCGTAGATATTTATTTTGGTTCTGTCCTATATTGCTCAGTTAATGCTTTATATAATGTCCTTCCTGGCCTCTTATGGTTGTTTGGTCTTAAAGTCAATTTTATCAGAAAATAACATTGCCTCTCCTGTTCTTTTTTTATTGCCATTTGCTTGATGTATCTTTTTCCATCATTTGATTTTTGGTCTATTTGTGTCTTTCTCTCTAAGATGTGTCTCTTGTAGACAGCATATTGTTGGGTTGCGTTTTCTTGTCCAGTCTACAACTCTCCATCTCTTGAGTGCTGCCTTTAATCCACTGACATTCAATATAATTATCAAGTATAAAGTTGTTGGTGTCATTTTGTTTTCTGCTTTTTCATGGTATTGCTGACTTCTTTGACCCATAGAAGTTTTTACGCTGAGCTCATTTTGTTTATGAATTTTGTTGTCATTTCCTTTATTGCTATTGTTTAAGTATTTGCTAAATATTTGTGCTTGTTCTCTTTTTTATTTTGATACGAAGTTCTATTATTTTTGAGGTTACCCTGTGATATATTATTTTCTCCCAAAGTCTGAAACAGTCTGTTCTATCTCACAACTGTCGACGTCCTCACCATCTAGAAGTCTTGTAACTACACTATTTATCCCCTCTTTTTGATATGTATTTGTTGTTGTTTACCAAGTTATGTCTCTGGTCTCCTGTTTACAGTCTTATAAGCTTATTTTACTTTGGATACTTCTGTAACTGGGTTCGTTTCTGGGTTATGTCATCATGCATGTTTATCATCAGTTGTTGTCTGCTGTTGTTGGTTCTGTGTCTGAAGGAGTCCTTTTACCATTTCTTGTAAGGTTGGTCTGGTGTTCACAAATTCTCTTAATTTCTGTTTATCTGGAAATCTCCTAATTACACCCTCATATGTGAGGGACATTTTGCTGGGTATATAATTCTTGGTTGGAAATTCTTTTCTCTCAGGGTTTTACGTGTATCATCACATTGCCTTTTCACCTGCATGGTTTCTGCTGAGAAATCACAGCTAAGTTTTATTGGTTGTCCTTTATAGGTATCTTTTTGTTTTTCCCGTGCTGCTACCAGGATTCTTTCTGTCTTTGGTCTTGGTGAGTTTGATGATGATATGTCTTCGTGATTTTCTTTTGGGTCTTCCTGTTTAGGGTTCACTGAACTTCTTGAATGGATACATCCTTGTCTTTCATCATATCATGGACATTCTCTACATGTCTTTGACAATTGTTTATGTTGTTTTATTTGTCTCTTCTTGTTCTGGAATTCCAATTACATGTAGGTTATTGCTCTTGATGATATCCTACATGAATCTCAGGCCTTCTTCATTTAGTTTTGGTCTTTTTTCTCACTGATCCCTTCCCAGAGTAGTACTAGTCAACACTTTAGCCTAACATCTCCAAAAGTAGAAAAAGAGCTGCCAAAAAAAACCCTAAAGTCATCAGAAGAAAAGAAATAACACAGATTCAAGCAGAAATAAAACAGAAAACAGAAAGACAACAGAAAAAAATCAGTAACACTAGAAGTTGGTTTTTTGAAAATATTAATAAAACTGACAAACCACTGGCAAACTCAACAAAGAAAAAGAAAAGAGAACACAAATAACACGAATAAGAAATAAATTAGGCAACATCACAACAGAACCAATTGGAAAAAAAAAAAAGAGTAATTATCAGGATACTATGAAGAACTCTACTCCAAAAATTTGAAAATCTGGAAGGAATGGACAGATTTCTAGAAACAAAACATACTACTTACCTAAACTAACACAGACTGATGTGGAAAAGTTGAACAGATCCATAAAAAATAAAGAATAAATTGAACAGGTCATTTAAAAAAAAAATTACCAACAAAAAATGGCCTGGCTCAGATGGTTTCACCAAAGAATTCTACCAAACATTCAGAGAAGAACTGATACCAATCCTACTCAAACTATTCCGGAATATACCACAGTATGGAAGCCTCTCAAATTCATTT
>NW_006921675.1:2065626-2067104 GCF_000298275.1 Orycteropus afer afer | reverse complement strand
AAATGGGAGAGACAGTTTCTTCAACAAATAGTACTGGAAAAACTGGATATACATTTGCAGAAAAATGAAACAACATCTGTATCTCACACCATACACATAAACTAACTCGAGATGGATCAAAGACGTAAACATGAAACTTAAAATTATAAAGTTTCTCAAGGAAAACATAGGGGCAAATTTAGGGGCCCTCATTTATGGTATAAATAGACTATCAAGCATAACCCAAAATGCACAAACAGCTGAAAATAAACTAGATGACTGGACCTTCCAAAAATTAATTTTTTATGTGTTTCAAAAGACTTCTTCAAAAGAGTAAAAAGAAAATATTTGACAATGACATACCTGACAAGGGGACTCATCTCTAAAATGTATAGAAAACTCTAACACCTCAACAACAAAAAGACAAAATAATCCAATTAAAAGAATGGGTAGATAGCATGAATAGATACTTCACCAAAGAAGATATTCAAGTGGCCAACAAACACATGAAGAAATATTCACAATCATTAGCTATTAGAGAGATGATCTCATACCAGCACTAACAGCAAAGTTCACCAACACAAAAAATAACAAATGCCAGAGAGGATGTGGAGAGATTGGGACTCTCAAACACTGCTGGTGGAGTATAAAATGATACAACCACTGTGGAAAGCAGTATGGCAATTGCTTAAAAAATTGGCATTAGAAATACCATTTGATCCAGCAATCCCATTACTAGGTATATATCCTCAGAACAAGAACAGAGATATGCACACCTATGTTCATTGCAGCACTATTCACAATAGCAAAGAGATGGAAACAACCAAAGTGACCATCAACAGAAGAATGGATAACCAAACTATGATACATACACAAAATGGAATACTATGCAACACTAAAGAATAATGCAGAATCACTGAAACATCACATAACGTGAATGAACTTAGAGGACATTATGTTGAGTGAAGCAAGGCAATCACAGAAGGACAAATATTGTATAAGTTCACTGTTGTGAAAAGGAAAAGAAAGGTTTATATAAGGAAGGAAGCATTCTTTGTTGGTTACCAGGGATGGAAGGGGAGAAGAGAGAACACTGCCAGATAGGTAGAGACAAACAGTGATTTGGGTGATGAGAAGAGCAAAGTACCAAAAGTGAGTGACCAACAGAGTGACAGTGAAGAAGACATAGAGAGGTAAATGGGAGGTACAGACAACAAAAACGAACCCTTGCACATGTATAGTACTGCATTGTCAGTGATGGCAAGCACTGATCTACAGGTGGATAAGATGAGTGGATAGATGACATGCTGAATGATCAGGTAAGTCTAGGCAAGGAGGAGTGTGCCCATGACTATGTATAGGGTTGGCAGACAATGTTTCTACATTCTTATTTGTATGTGCTGTAAAAATGTCTGGGTGTACAGTGGAGCTGATAAGGGGCAAGGATGTGGTAGCATCTTGTCCACAGTCAGCTATCCTGAGGAAGCAAGTAATTAGAC
>NW_006921675.1:2053596-2064496 GCF_000298275.1 Orycteropus afer afer | reverse complement strand
TAAGTCCCAAGGTCAGCAGAGCATGGCAGGCTGCTGAACAATGACACAGCTACATGCAGGGTCCAAGTGTGCCATAAGCTAGAGACCATTCCCAAAGCCACTTCTTATATATGGGAAGCAGACCACATAGCCAAAGCAGCTACTCAGCTGCTTGTGGTAGATCCCACCATGGAGCTGATTGCTAGTCTCATCATGGGGAATAACTACCACCAGCTGCCTAGTCACTCAACCTGAGCCAGCCAATTTGACACACAAATATAACCACCACAAGGGGACATCAAGCTCAACTGGCATAATATACTACACACAAAAAAGGTGATCCCACAGAATGTGGAAATCATTAAGCAATATCATTAATATCACATGCAAGTAAAATCTTACTGAAGATAATGCAAAAACGGTTGCAGTAGTATATTGACAACTTCCAGAAATGCAAGCTGGATTCAGAAGAGGATGTGGAACGAGGGATATCACTGATGTCAGATGGATCTTAGCTGAAAGCAAAGAATACCAGAAAGATGTTTACTGATGGTTTACTGACTATTCAAAAGCATTCGATTGTGTGGATCATAACAAATTATGAATAACACTGAGAAGAATAGGAATTCCAGAACAGCTGATTGTACTCATGAGGAACCTGTACATAGATCAGGAGGCTGCTGTTTGAACAGAACAAGGGGATACTGCATGGTTCAAAATCAGGAAGGGAGTGCGTCAAGGTTGTATCCTTTCACCATACTTACTCAACATGTATGCTGAGCAAATAATCCAAAAAGCTGGACCATATAAAGAAGAATGTGGCATCAGGATTGGAGGAAGAATCATTAACAACCTGTGATATGCAGATGACACAACTTTGTTTGCTGAAAGTAAGGATGACTTGAAGCACTTACTGTTGTTGTTGTTGTTATGTGCCGTCGAGTCGGACCCGACCCATAGTGACCCCTCCTTGGGCTGCCAAGGCAGTATCACTATGGAAGTAGATTGCCCCATCTTCCTTCCGAGGAGTGGCTGGTGGGTTTGAACCGCCAGCCTTACTAGTGAAGACTAAAGACTACAGTCTGCAGTATGGATTACACCTCAATATAAACAAAACAAAAATCCTCACAACTGGTCCAATAAACAGCTTCATGGTAAATGGAGAAAAGACTGAAGTTGTCAAGGACTTGGTTCTACAATCAACACCAACGGAAACAGCAGTGAAGACATCAGATGAGGTATTACATTGGGCAAATCTGCTGCAAAAGACCTTTTTCCAGTGATGAAGAGCAAAGATGTCTCCTTGAAAACTAAGGTGTGTCTAACCCAAGCCATGGTATTTTCAATTGCCTCACATGCATGTGAGAGCTGGACAATGAATAAGTAAGACCAAAGAAGAGTTGATGCTTTTGAGCTGAGGTGTTGGATAAGAATGTTAAGAGTACCATGGTCTGCTAAAAGGACTAACAAATCTGTCCTGGAAGAAGTGCAGCCAAAAGCTCCATGAAAGCAAGAATGGCCAGATTTCACCTCACCTACTTTGATAATGTTGTCAGAAGGAACGATTCCCTGGAGAATGACACCATGCTTGGTGAAGTGGAGGGTCAACAAAGAAGGCCATCAACGAGATGGACTGACACAATGGCTGCAACGATGAGCTCAGGTATAACAAGGATCATGAGGCTGGCACAGGACCAGGCATTGTTTCACTCTGCTGTGCATAGGGTTGCTATGAGTTGGAGATTACTCGACAGCACCTAACAACAACAACACTACACACAAATATTCTTCTACATTCTACTTTGGTGAGTAGTGACTGGGGTTTTAAAAGCTTGCAAGAGGCTATCTAGATGCAACGACAGGTTTCTTCTTGTCCAGGGCAAAGAAGAATGAAGAAAACCAAAGATACATGGAAAGAATTAATCCAAGGGACTAATAAACCATGCAGTCCTTAGCCCTTCTGACCATGAGACCACTGTCAACCACTTCAAACGGATCACTGCAGGAGATCCTGGATAGAGTGGGAGAACAATGTGGAACAAAACTCACAATCATTAAAAAAAAAAATCACGTTTACTGGTCTGACAGCGCCTGCTGAGATCCCCAACTGTATGGCCTCTGGTTACTCTTCAGGTCTGGAACTGAACTCCAGCCAAACAATAGACAGGTACATGGGCGAACATTTACACCTGGTGACTACACTCCTTGGAGCGATCAGCTGTGAGAGAAGGGCAGTGTTTGCACAGAGAAATAGCTCCGGGGAGGGGAGCAAGAGGGCACAGGAGAGAAGGAGTCAGGGAAGAGGTAACTGTGAGGAGGATGTAGGGAGAGCTGATACATTGTGGAGAAAACTGCAGTCAATGTCATGAAACAAAATGTGTATGAAATGCTGTATGGAAAATGAATTTGCTCTGTAAACTTTCACCCAAATCACAACAAAAACTGAGAAAAAAAAGAACATCATACACCAAGAAAACAAATGGTCATTACAAAGACAGAAATGGGAGAAAAGAGTAAAATGAATGTCAGAAGAGACTCTGAAACTTGCTCTTCAAAGGAGAGCAGCTGAAGTGAATGGAAAAAAATAATGAAGTAAAAGATCTGAACAGATTTCTCAGGGCATCTCCAGAAGACAAAGTAAAGTATTTTAATGAAACGTGCAAAGACCTGGAGTTAGAAAACCAAAAGGAAGAACATACTTGTCATTTCTCAAGCTAAAAGAATGGAAGGGAAAATTCAACCTTTGACTTGCACTACTGAAGCCTTCTATGGACAAAATATTGAATGATACAAGAAGCATCTAAAGAAGATGGAAGGAATATACAGATCATTGTACAAAAAAGAATTGGTCGATGTTCAATTATTTCGGGAGACGGCATATGATCAAGAACCAATGGTACTGAAGGAAGTTCAAGTCACATTAAAGGAATTGGCGATAAACAAGACTCCAAGAATTGATGGAATATCCACCGAGAGGTTTAAACAAACGGAAACAGCACTGGGGGCACTTACTCATTTATGCCAAGAAATCTGGAAGACAGCTACCTGGCCAATCAATGGAAAGAGATTCAAATTTTTGCTCATTCCAAAGAAAGGTGATCCAACAGAATGTGGAAATCATTGAACAGTATCATTAATATCACATACAAGTAAAATTTCACTGAGGACAATTTAAAAAACGGTTGCAGCAGTACGTTGACAGGGAACTTCCAGAAATTCAACCTGCCTTCAGAAGAGGATGTTGAATGAGGATACCATTGCTGATGTCAGATGGATCTTGGCTAAAAGCAGAGAGTATCAGAAATATGTTCACCTCTGTTTCACTGACTATCCAAAGTCATTCCACTGTGTGGATCCTAACAAATTATGGATGACACTGCAAACAATGGGAACACTTAACTGTTCTCATGAGGAACTTGTACATAGACCAAGAGGCTGCTGTTTGAATAGAACAAAGGATACTGAATGGTTTAAAATCAGGAAGAGTGTACATCAGGGCTGTATCCTTTTGAAACCCCACTGTATTTTCTCATGCCGCTCCAACAGAAAATACCACGAATGTATGGCTTTAACATATAGTTTAAGAGGCTAAAAGTCCAAGTTAAAAGTGCCATCTCTAGGAACTAGGTAAAAGCCCCTCTTCCATGAGTTCCAGCTCTGCCTCTTGCTCCCAGCCCAATGAAGTTGGAGGCTTCTCTTCCACTAGCTGCTGAGGCGGAGGAATCCAAGGTCAATAAGCAAAATGGCACAATACCAAGATCTTCCGAGCAACACGGCAGGCCACTTGTTCAAGTCCAGAAACAGTCCCAAGATTAGGAGCCAACGTGACAGATTGCTCAGTGAAGACTCAGCTACTTGCAGGACCCAAGTGTGCCAAAAAAAACTCATGACCTTTCTTAAAGCTGCTTCTTATATACTGGAAGCAGACCACATCCCTAAGGCAGCTACCCAGCTGCTCACAGTTGATTCCACCATGGAGCTGATTACCAGTCTCACCCTGGGGAATAACTACATCCAGCTGCCCAGCCAAGTTGACACATAACCTTAATTACCACAACCATACTTATACAATCCACATGCTGAGCAAAAAATCAGAGAAGCTGGACTAGATGAAGAAGAATATAACATCAGGATTAGAGGAAGACACATTAACAACCTGCAATATGCAGATGACACAGCTCTGCTTACTGAAAGCGAAGAGGACTTGAAGCACTTACTGATAAAGATCAAAGACTACAGTCTTTAGTATGGATTACATCTCAACACAAAGAAAATGAAAATCCTCATAACTGGACCAACAGGAAACATCACAATAAATGGAGAAAAGATTGAAGTTGTCAGGAATTTCATTTTACTGGATCCACAATCAACACCAATGGAAGAAGCAGTCGAGAAATCAGATGTCATATCGGACTGGGCAAATCTGCTGCAAAAGACCTCTTTAATGTGTTAAAAAGCAAAGAGATCACTTTGAAGACTAAGGTCTGCCTAACCCAAGCCATAGTACTTTCAGTCGCTATATATGGATGTGAAAACTGGACAACGAGTAAGGAAAATTACTGATGCCTTTCAATTGTGGTGTTGCCTAAGAATGCTGAAAATACCACGGACTACCACTTGTTGTTGTTGTTGTTGTTGTTATGTGCCGTCGAGTCGGCCCCGACTCATAGCGACCCCTCCTTGGGTCACAGACTATCAGAGAATGAACAAATCCATCTTGGAAAAAGTGCAGCCAGAACGCACCTTAGAAGCGAGAATGGCTAGACTTCATCTCACCTACTTTTTCATGTTGTAACAAAGAACCATTCCCTGGAGAAGTGTATAATGCTTGGTAAAGTGGAGTGTCAGTGAAAAAGGGGAAACCCCTCAATGAAAAGGAATGGCACAGTGGCTGCAATGATGGCCTCAAACACAGCAAGGACTGTGAGGATAGTACAAGACCAGGCAATGTTTCGTTCTGTTGTACGTAAGGCTGCTATGAGTTGGAGCCTACAGAAGGCACCTAACAGCAACATTTAAAGGTTGGCAGTTTGAACTCACCAGCCACTCCATGGGAGAAAGATGAGGCAGTCTGCTTTAGCAAAGGTTATAGCCTTAGAAACTACATGGAGTAGTTCTACCTGGTCCTACAGGTCACTATGAGTCAGAATCATCTCGAAGGCAAAGGGTTTTAAGAATCCTCTGGGGAACTAACTCTCTCATTTTATGTGGTTCTGATGATAATTGTCAATGTCAGTTCCCCACAGTGATTAGCCCAGGGATGTGTCCACTGGAGATCATCCTTGGGAAACTGTAAGTTCACATCTGTCTGGGGCTGTGCATCCTGCCATGAAAGCAGCATTCTAACATAAACAGAAAATGAGACAGATGCAGAGAAAGAAGTGAAGCCATGAAATAGAGAGTATCCTGAAGAAATCATTTAGGTTCTTGGATATGGGTGTTCCTGGACTGTTCCACCTCTATCTATCCTTACCATTTACATAGCCACTAAATTTCCTTTTGCTTAAGTCACATTAGAATTGTTGTTATTAATGCCTCCCCCTTTAAAAGCACAAAACATTTTCTCTCTCTAAGGAAGGAAAAACTGGTCAATTATCTCTTTAGTTGTGGTGGCCTTAATTTATTTTCTATGTTAGTTGGTTATCCATATAAAGGTATTATCGAACTCCACTGTAGGACAACCACATGTAAGTGAAAAGTTAATTATTTTCAGCAAAATTTTACTTGCATGTGGTATTAATGATATTGTTTGATAATTTCCACAGTCTCCTGGAAAACTTTCTTTAGAATGGGCACAAACAACGATCTCTTCCAGTCAGTTGGCTAGGTAGCTGTCTTCCAAATTTCTTGGTATAAACAAGTGAGTGCCTCCAGCGTGGCATCCATTTGTTGAAACATCTCAATGGGTATTCTGTCAATTCTTGGAGCCGTTCTTTTTGCCAGCAAGTATTTCTTCCTTCAATGCCATCAGTTCTCGATCATATGCTACCTCCTGAAATGGTTGAGCATCAATACATTCTTTTTGGTACACTGACTCTGTATTCTTTCCATCTCCTTTTAATGCTTCCTGAATCATTCAATATTTTCCCCATAATTCTTCAATATTTTAACTCAAGGCTTGAATTTTTTCTTCAGTTCTTTCAACTTGAGAAATGAAGAGCATCTTTTCCTCTGTTTTTCCAATTCTAGATTTCTGTACATTTTATTATAATGCTTTACTCTGTCCTCTTAATGTGCCCTGTGAAATCTTCTTTTCAGCTCTTTTACTTCATCATTTTTTTCCATTCACTTCAGCTACTCTCGTTTGAAGAGCAAGTTACAGTCTCTTTTGACTTCCATTCTGGGTTTTTTTTTTTTTTTTTCTCTCTCTCTCTCTCTCTTCCTGTCTTTTTAATAACCTTTTGCTTTCTTCATGTACAATTTTCTTGATGACATCCCACAACTCATCTGGTCTTCAGCCACTGATGTTCAGTGTGTCAAATCTGTTCTTCAGATAGTCTCTAAATTCAGGTAGGATATACTCAAGGTCATAATAGTAGCTCATAAGAACTTGTTTTAATTTTCCTCAGCCTCAACTTGAACTTGCATATGAGCAATTGATATGTGATCTGCAGTTGGGCCCTGGCCTTGTTCTGACTGAGTACACTGAGCTTTTCCATTGTCTCTTTCCATATATGAAGTTGATTTGATTCCTGTATATTCCATCCAGCAAGATCCTTGTGTATAGCCACCATTTATATTATTTTAAAAAGTTATTTACAATGACTAAGTCATGCAACATTCTATCATGCAATCTCCGATGCTATTTCTATCGCCAAGGTCATATTTTCCAACTACCAATGATTTTTGTTTTGAACTTTCACATTTCAATCACCAGTAATTATCAATACATTTTGATTACAGGTTTGGTCAATTTCAGACTACCAAAGTTAGTAAAAATCTTCAATTTCTTCATTTTTGGCCTTAGAGGTTAGTGCGAAAATTTTAATAACAGTCATATTAACTTGTCTTCCTTGTACGTGTGTGGATATTATCCTATCGTTGACAGCACAGTACTTCAGAATAGATTTTGAAGTGGTCTTTTTGATAATGAACACAAAGCCAATGCTTTTTGTCATATGACTGTCCAACCAAATAGAGAAAGGAAAATTAGAAAGAATACATTTTAGGGAAAGAAAATGAATTCTGATTTGGGCATGCTGACCTTTATGGTGATGTTTGATGCTGAGCTTGAGCAGACAATCAGTGGAGATCTCCAGCTAGAAAGTGAAATTCAGGCATTAACAATTTAGGAATCATGTAAAAAAAAGGTACTGGCTGAAGCCAGAAAACAGACAACATTCCAAGGAAAAGAATCTGGGAAAGAAAAATGTATAAGGCAAATACTTGAGAAACAAGGTGACACTGTGAACAAAAAGAAGAGTGGCTAGAATCTACAGAACCAGGAGTACTACAAAGTTATAAGGGGAGGGAAAAAGACAAAAGGTACAATGTCAAATCTAAACAACTGAGAATAATTAAGACTGAAGAGTCCCCATTTTGCAAGTCAGAAGGTCAATGGTAACAGTAAAAGGAATGAGTTTCATGAAAAAAAAAAGTAGCAAAACCGAAGTAATAGACATATTTTGTTTTTCATTTGGATTGTTGGGCAATACAAAGAAGGGGTGGATAGAAGAAGAAAGAATAAGCATAGAGTGGTTTTTTACTTTTGTTTTTAGAGGCCATTAAAGATGCGGTTAGGAGAGAATGAAATAAAAATAGAAAAGGAGTTAATTAGTAGATCTGTACAATCCTATGAAAGCTGTAACCTGTATAAAGTGGAAACCTGTCAAAGAAAGAAAACATAAAACAGGCAGCAGAAAAGTAGTAAGATCACACCCTGTCTATATAGCGAGCTTATAAGGGGCAAGATTGTGGTAGCTTTGCAGGAGCAAGTAGTTGGACCTGTGGGCTCAGGACCACAGTCGCAGGGGACATCAAGCTCAACTGACATAATATACTACACAAAAACGTTGTTCTATGTCCTACTTTGGTGAGTAGTGGCTGGGGTCTTAAAAGCTTGCAAGCAGCCATGTAGATGCAACAATAGGTCTCTCCTCCTCCAGAGCAAAGAAAATGAAGAAAACCAAAGATGCATGGAAACAATTAATCCAAGGGACTAGTAGACCAAGTGATCCTCAGCCTATTTGAGCATAAGATCAGAAGAACTAGATGGTGCCCAATAACCACTGTCAACCACTTGGAGGGAGACTGGTACAGCAGATCCTGGGAAGAGTGGGAGAATAATGTGGAATAAAACTTAAAATCATTTAAAAAAAAAAAAAAAAGACCAGGTTTGCTTGTTTGACAGAGCCTGGTGAGACCCCTGAAGCTATGGTCCCTAGTAACCCTTAAAGTTTGGAACTGAACTCACTCCTGTGGTTTCCAGCCAAACAATAGACAGGCATTTGGGGTGAATATTTACATCAGGTAGACACACTCCTTGGAGCAATCAATTGTGGGAAAATAGAAGGTCTGTGTTTGCACAGTGAGATAGCTCAGAGGGGCAGGAGTGAACAGGAGGGAAGGACACAGGGAAGAAGTAACTATGGAGATGAACTATGGGAAAAGAGTTGTTACACTGTGAGGAACTGCAGTCAATGTCATGAAACAAAATGTATATGAACCTCTGTATGGAAAATGAATTTGCTCTGTAAACTTTCACCCAAATCACAATAAAAATTTTTTTTTAAAGAACACCCTGTCAAAAGCAGAAAACTTACAAAATCTGAAAAAAAAAAGGCAGTCCCAACAAGTTTCACCTATCACAGGTTTAACTGTGTATGCTAACAAGTAGAAAGGATAAATAAGTAGCCATGAAAGCCTAAAGAATACATTTCTGCCACCAAATGGGAGAGAGTTGTGGAAATTACACAATTTAGAGACAGAGAAAAGCAAAGCTGAGGAACCTCCTGTTGTATGGTCTTAATCTGTTTAATCTTTGAAAAAAAAAAAAAAACTAGTAAATGAAACAACCTACAAAATCTGAGAGCAGTAGATGGTAATGGGGATTAAGAAAGGTCTGAAATAGCTCCTATAAGAAGTCAATTAGAAAAGAATTGCCAATCAATATAAGCAAGTATTTTGGAGATCAATTTCTAATTAATTGTTCACCTCATCTCTGCATAACTACTAGAAAGACATAGATTTAGTCTACTTGATCTCATTGTTCTTCTTCTATTAGAATAACTGCAATCGAGTCTTCTACAAAGACAGCCTTCTAAGTCTGACCTGAAGGAAGGATGTTCTTCTTTTCCACTGTGTATTATCTCTTCTGTTCTCTGCTGTTATTAAACTTTTAATCATTCTTACTGCTTTCATGTTTTTCTAATCTTGTTCTGATGCTTTGCTTAAACATAAAAGCAGTATTCAATTAGTCAAGAAATCTTTAGTATCTATTTTCTTAGAGATAAGTATGTGAGATAACTATATAGGGAATAAAAATTCTATACTTAGAAATGACTGTATCTTCTGACATTTTGCAACCAGAATTGACAGCTACTCATTTATTACTATAACTAAAAGGGAAAATTCTCTAGGAAATATGAATGAGGATGATCATCAATATTTTGAAGCTTCAGAAGTTACAGAAATGTGTCTTTTCCTTTAAATTGAAATTTTTTTCCAATTACACAACTCACATTTTGGTACTTTTTATGTATTACAAATGCAGTGGGACATTTTAAAATAACTATGACATAGGATATATTCAAAGATTACTGTTATCACAAATATACTCACCTTAAAAAGCTCTACACTTATTTCTAGAATGCTATATCACATAAAACAGCTTTGGATTCAACTTTTGGAAGTGCTTTAAAGTCTTAACACAACCGTTATAATATTGTTGGAAATGACAAATCTTTATTCACTAAATATTGATAGGTTTGATTTGGGAATATTTCTAGGTATGATAACGCAGATTTACCTAAATGAGCAATACTACTTTTGTACAAAAAAATGTGACTAGAAAGCATGAGACAAACTTTCTTACACTGCTGTAATGACAACATCGCTAAGATATATTTACAGCTATATTCCCCTCCTCCACAGTATCTGCTCTGTGGGTTACCACTCAGACATTCTAATGTGTTGGATCAAAATAAAACAATCATTTTATAGCCATATTTTCTACATTATGGTTAATGCAAAGAAGCCCTGAAGGTTTCTAAAGTCAAATTATTGAGTATCTGAAAGTAGTTACAGCACTCTCATTTTAAAATTTAGCTAGTTGTTATTCAATGATCTTTTAATTCTGTACTGAAAATAAACATTACTGTTCTGGATATACTTAATACCAACTTACTCAGTTAGTTATCTATTCCTGTTACAAACATCACATATGCACATATACACACACACATACCCACACACATTTTTCTAATCCTCTACATAGTTATTTTGTTCCAGGTTTGTCATCCATTAGCTTTGCCTCCTGATGAGTCCTAGAACCATCTTCCCAATTATAGCCATATATTTTCTTTCGTTCTTGGAAAAATAATCTAACTCCAACTTGGCTCCACTGAGCCCAAAAGGTGGTTCAAAGTTCTATTAAAATTTCTTCACACTCTACATACTCTACTTTTTACCCCGAAAACAGAAATTAATTAAAAATGTATTGTCTTTTCTTACCTCCATAATTATTCACAATTCAAACTTCAAACATTTTTGAGGCTCCACTTCAGAGAATTATTCAACTTTGCCTTTATTCTCTTCGAAAATTATACTAGCATTTATCTTCATTCTCAGAGTTGTACACATGAACTAGGAAATTTCCAAGATAAAGTTTAATCACTCATCATGCCTCTTCTAAGACCACGCTAAATTTGTCCATTGCTGACTCACTGATTAGACTATTGGTGTTGTTATGTGCCATCAAGTC
>NW_006921675.1:2044424-2050301 GCF_000298275.1 Orycteropus afer afer | reverse complement strand
TAACAACATGGAGAAAGAAGGAGAGACCCAGAGGGGACAAATGGCTTCCCCAAGTTTATACACTGGGTGGCAGAGCCAACACTAGTATACAAAGTCTTAAGATTTCAAGTTCAAAACTTTCTACTTTATCCATTCATTTAAATTATTAAACAGGATTATGATAAATGAACGAATTCAGATGCAAAAGACTATATATTGTGTAATTCCATTAATGTCAGACTTCTAAAAATAGCAAAATAGATGCAAAAGGCAAATCAGTGGTTACATGGGACTAGGGACAGGACAGAGATTGACTGCATATGATGAAAAGGAAACTTCTGAGGGTGATGAAAGTTCTAAATCTGGACTGTGATGACTGCTGTACAACTAATAAATTATTAAAACTTTTAACTATGAACTTTATCGCATATTTTTCCTCAACAAAACTTTTTAAAAATTACTGAGACTTCTGGTCTCAGTAACGGAGAATAGGCAGACAAGCTACACAGACTCTCTTCAACAAAGAGAAGAGAAAAAAAAAACACATTGACCTATGTCACTTCCATTTTGTGTATTTCACTGTACAGAAATTGTTTCAATAAAATGCATTTAAAAAAAGGAAAAAAAAAAAACTTCTTAAAAATTACCAAGGAATTCAAGCTTTAGCTTTCAGCCTTTAGAGCCCCAAAAAAATTATGTCAAGAAGTATAACTAAAACACTAGGGGAGTAGCTTTTTACCCCCAACTTCAGATCTTTTCCCTTTCAGAATTTCCAAAAATTAAGAACCTTACTTCCAACCCTACATTTTTGCCATGAAACAAAAAATGACAGGAACAAGAACATCCCCATCAAAAGACCTTAATTAGTAACTATTTCCTTTTAGGTGGGATCTACATTGCTGTAGGTAAGACTCGGCAGCTAGTTACAGATGACGAACTCCTTCATCTGTTGTCTGGTCTGGTAGCTGCTCCAAAACAGGAGAATTCTTTCATGTTTCATTTTCATTACACCTTTATGCCATTATAATTTATACCTAATTTATTTATAATTTGTAATTTATAACTATTACCACCAGTTTCAGTGGAATCAACTCCCACTCATGGTGACCCCATATGTATCACAGAACTGTGCTCCATAAAGTTTTCAATGGCTGATTTTTTAGAAGTAAATCACCAGGACTTTCTCTGGGTGGATTCAAACCTCCAACCTTTTAACCAGTAAAAACAAAAAAACCAAACTGACTACGGTCGAGTTGGTTCCAACTCATAACAATCCCTCCTTGGACTTCCAAGGTGGTATCTCTACAGAAGTAGATTGCCCAGTCTTCCTTCCAAGGAGTGGCTGGTGAGTAGCTGGATGCAGTAACTGTTTGTATACTCAGGGACTCCTTAAACACTAATTGCCATCCAGTCAATTCTGACTCATGGCAACCCCATGAGTGAAGAGTACAACTGCTCAATAGGGTTTTCAAGGCTGTGACATTTTAGAAACATATCACCAGGTTCCAAAACACTGCTGGGTGGGTTCAAACGACAAGTAATTTTTTTTTTTTAATTTCATTGTGAGCTGGGTGAAAGTTTACAGAGCAAATTCATCTTCCATACAGCAGCATATACACTTTGTCTCATGACATCGACTACAATCTCCCACAATGCAACAGCTCTCCTCCCACTTCCTCCCCACAGCCACCTTCTCCCTGTGTCCCTCCCTCCCATGCATTCCTCCCCTCCAAGCTGTCTCCCCATGCATACACCACCCCTCTATTCTCCCATGACTGATCTCTCCAAGAAGTGTATCTACCTAACGTTTGGCTCATATGCCTGTCTTTTGTTTGGCTGGAAGCCATAGAAGTGGGTTCAATTCCAGACCTGAAGGGCAGGAAGGGACAGTAGTCTCAGGGGTTCCACCAGGCTCTATTAGACAAGCAAACCTGGTCTTTTTTTTTTTTTTTTTTTTAATGATTTTGAATTTTGTTCCACATTGTTCTCCCACTCTATCCAGGATCTCCTACATAGATGCCCCTCAGGTGGTTGACAGTAGTAGCTGTTCTACTACTATCAACCATCTAGTTGTTCTGATCTTGAAGTCGTATAGGTTGAATATCGCATGTTGTACCAGCCCATTGGACTGTTTACATACATCTTTGGTTTTCTTCACTCTTCTTTGCTCTGGACAAGGAGAGACCCATCGTTCCATCTAGATTGCCTTCTGAAAACTTTTAAGATCCCAGTTGCTACTCTCCAAAGTAGGATGTAGAACAATGTTTTTGTGTAGTATGTTATGCCAATTGAGCTTGATGCCCCCTACAACCATGGTCCCAAACCCACAGGTTGGCTAAGGGATATGGCTGCTAACCAAAAGGTCAGTGGTTTGGGGCCACCAGCTGCTCCATGGGAGAAAGATCAAACAGTATGCTTCTGAAAAGATTTACAGCATTAGAAACCGTATGGGGTCACTATGAGTCCTAATCTACTTGATAGCAATGAGTATTAGTATTTACTCTGCCTTCTTGTGCTGCCCTTAAAAATCTACTGTTCAGCTCTTTTACTTCATTATTTCATTTTCTTTAACTATTACCCACCAGCCACTCCTCAGAAGGAAGGTTGGACAATCTACTTCCGCGGTGATATCGCCTAAGAAACCCAAGGAGGGGTCACTGTGAGTTGGGGCTGACTCGACGGCACACAACAACAACTCCTTTATATTCAAGAGCAAATTTCAGTCTTTTCTGACATTCATTTTTGGATTTTCTTTCTTTCTTGTCTTTTTAATGACCTTTTCTTTCTTCATGTACTATGTCCTTGATGTCACCCCACAACTTGTCTGCTGTTCAGTCATTAGTTCGCTGCATCTAATCTATTCTTCAGACTGTCTCTGAATTCAGGTGGAATATATTCAAGGTCATACTTTGGCTCTTATAGACTTGTTTTAATTCTTTTCAGATTCAACTTGAACTTGCATACAAGCAATTGAGGGTCTGTTCCACAGTCAGGCCCTGACCTTGTGCAGACTGGCAATACTGAGCTTCTCCATCATCTTTTTCCACAGATGTAGTTGGTTTTATTCCTGTGCATTTTATCTGGTGAGGACTATGTGTGTAGTCACCATTTATGGCACTGAAAAAAGGTATTTCCTACAAATAAGCCACCAGTCTTGAAAAATTCTGTCATGTGATCTCCCAGCATCATTTCTATCACCAAGGCCATATGCTGATCCTCCATCTTTGTTTCTGATTTTTACATTTTAATCACTAGTATTTATCTATGCATCTTGATTGCATGTTTAATCAATTTCAGACTCCAAAAGTTGGTAAAAATCTCTACTCCTGTGGCTTCCAGCCAAACAAAAGACAGGCATATGAGCTGAACATTTACATTAGATAGATATACTCCCTGGAGGGAGCTCTGGTAGCATAGTGCCTAAGGCACTTGACTGCTATCCAGAAGGCTGGCAGTTCAAACCCACCAGCCACTCTTGGAAGGAAGATGGGGCAATCTACTTCTGTAGTGATACTGCCTCAGAAACCCAAGGAGGGGTCGCTATGAGTCAGGTCCGACTCCACGGCACATAACACCACCACCACCACTCCCTGGAGAGATCATCATGAGAGAAAAGAAGGGCAGTGTATGCACAGGGAGACAGCTCAAGGGCCAAGAGTGCATGGGAGGGAAGGACACAGGGAAGAGGTAACTATGGGGAGGAAGTGGAAGGGGAACTTTTGAATTGTGGGAAATAGCAGTCAATATAATGTGGCAAAGTGTCTGTCAGTTGCTGTATGGAAAGTGAATTTGTTCTGTAAACTTTCACCCAAATCACAATAAAAATTTGAAAAAAAAAAAGTTGGTAAAAATCTTCAATTTATTTATCTTTGGCATTAGTAGTTGGTGTGTAAGTCTGAATAATATAGTTGTAGTAATTAGTCTTCCTTGTGGGCATATGGATATTATTTTATCACTGATAGCATTATACTTCAGGACAAATCTAGAAATGTTCTTCAAGGAATGCAATGCCATTCCTCTTCAGTGTGTCATTTCCAGCATAGTAGACCATATTGATTGCCTGATTCAGAATGGCCAATACCAGTCCATTTCAGCTCACTAAGGCCTAGGATATTGATCTTTATGCATTTCATTTCAATTTTGACACCTTCCAATATTTCTAAATTCATACTTCGTACATTCTATGTTCCAACTATTAATGAATGTTTGCAGCTGTTTCTTCTCACACTGAGTCATGGCCCATCAACAAATGAAGGTTCTAAAAGCTTTATTCCATCCATGTCATTAAGGTCCCCTCTACTTTGAGGAGGCAGCTCTTCCCCAATAAAATTTTGAATGCCTTCCAACCTGAAGGACTCATCTTCTGGCACTCTATTAGATAATGTTCCACTGCTATGTACAAGGTTTTCTCTGGGCTGATTTTTCAGAAGTAGACCACTAGATGTTTCTTCTAGTCTGTCTTGGTCTAGAAGTCCCATTGAAATCTTCTGCCGCAGGTGATCCTTCTAATATTTGAAATACCGGAGGCACAGCCTCCAGCATCACAGAAACATTCAAGCCACCACAGTATGACAACCTGACAGACAAGTGGTGAATTTTTACTATACGTAGTTTATTCTGGCTCTATATATTCACAGGACCTCATTTAAGGGACATAATAAATAACCAGACATAAAATTAATAAAAATTTAAAACTCACTCATGGTTCATTAACAGCTTTAATCAAGTAAGATTTACACAGACACAAAACAGGTTTATTTTACTTGTATATTAGGCATATCAAGTTGAATAATCACCCATATTCAATTTTTACTATATTATAATCAAAAAGTCCTTATGCATTTAAATTCCATATCATGCAATGCTTTACATAACTGATTCTAAAATAAACATTAACTTAATTTCCCATTTATATCTAAAACTAATATCAACATTTTATTATTTATAATGAACTTTCTTTACACTAACTAGTCATCAAGGCTGTGACAAAAAGAGCTTTGAAGTCTACTTTCTTATACTCAGTTGATCCCACTGGAAAAATAAATTTGAAAAACAATAAATATAGGGATCATTTATCTTTAAAGTTTTTATTTTTTGTTTTCACTTTCCTCCTACTCTAGTACGTCACTGAAGTTATACTATGCACAGCATAATAACAGCAAAGGCAAGTTGAACCACAGCAGTTTAGCATTATTATTGGTATAATTTGCCTATTTTTTAAAAATGAAATGTTCAAAATATATTTCCCTTCACATAGCATTTTCTGACATAGAAACTGTCATCACAAAGCGGTATTTTTAAAAAGATTAGGCCTGTAAAGTAAACAGTAACACTCCTGAAGAATGTACGCCTCAGAATTATCAACCATACAAGACCAGAAGGGCAACATTTGCCCAAAAACAAAGCTCAGAAGGCAGAAAAGGGCAGGAAAAGATGAGTGAAAACAGGGAACCCAGGAAGGAAATGGGAATAGTGCTGTTTCATGCGGGGACTGCAACCAATGTCACAAAAGAAAATGTATACAAAAAGTCAAATGGAAAACTAATTTGCTCTGTAAACTTTCACCCAAACTACCAAAAAAACATGTTTCTCTCCCCTCACCTCTATTATTTATATGTGTGTGTATGTATATCTACATATATATATATGTGTACATATATATCTATATATATATGTGTATATGTATACACATATATATGTGTGTGTATATGTATACACATATATATATGTAGATATACATACACACACACATATATACATACATAGATATATAGATATATATACACACATACACACGGGAGCATAGTGCTTAAGGCACTTGACTGCTAACCAGAAGGCTAGTGGTTCAAACCCACCAGCCACTCCTTGGAAGGAAGGTTGGGCAATCTACTTCCATAG
>NW_006921675.1:2019748-2043859 GCF_000298275.1 Orycteropus afer afer | reverse complement strand
CGGAAGTAGGATTGCCCAACCTTCCTTCCAAGGAGTGGCTGGTGGGTTTGAACCTCCAGCCTTCTGGTTAGCAGTCAAGTGCTTTTAGCCACTATAGAGCTATGTATAGAATCAGTTAATTAAAGAACAAAAAACCTATCCCAGGTTAGTGATAAAGTTCACTTTACTGGTTTGATTCCTAATTACTCCAAAAAGAAAACTGGTATTTTAGAGAGTAGTTGGGGGCAGAGTGGAAGAACGTAGGCATAAGAGTAGACCGTAGCAAGAAAGTTAAGTTTGAGACTTAAGACTAATCTGTTAGAAAATTTCTTAAACGCACATACATATCCATATAATATTCTTCTGCTGGGGATTAAGGATTTTTCTTTTCTTTTAAATCAGTTGTAAATATCATCAGCCATCAGAGAAATGCAAATCAAAACCACAGTGCAGTATCACTTCACATCCACTATAATGGCTATAATAAAAAACAACAAGCGTTGGTGAGGACGTGGAAAAAGTAGAACCCTTATCCATTGCTGGTGAAAGGAATGCTCATCCATTGTAAAAAAAAAAAAAACACAGTATAGCCACTGTTTTAAAAAGTTTGGCAGTGGGGTCTCAAAAAGTGAAACACAGAATAACAATTAAAAAAAAAAAAAACACCACCATAGAGTCAATTCCAACTCATAGCAACCCCTGTTGGGTTTCCCAGGCTGTAAATCTTTACAGAAGTAGATTGTCACATCTTCCTCCAGAAGAGCAGCTGATGGGTTTGAAACACTGACATTTTGGTTAGCAGCCAAATGCCTCCACCACTGCGCCACCAGAGCTCCTTTGGTACATACATATGGTGCAATGTAATTCAGCCATAAAGAGAAAGTCTTCATACACACCTCAACATGAATTAATCTTGAAAACATTACGCTGAGTCAGTCAAAAGAGACAAATATTTTATGATTCCACTTAAATGAAGTATCTATGCTAGAAAAGTATATAGAAACAAAACTTTATTAGCGGCTACCAGGAGCTGGTGGAAGAGAGGGGTCTAAGGGGACTCCCTGCTTAGGAGATACTGAGGCTCTGTTAAAAGTGATGGGGAAATCTGGAAATAGATAATGGTAATGATTAAACAACATAATAAATATAAATAATGTCAATGAATTGTACGTGTGAAGAATGCTGAAGTGGCAAATGACCTGTTAACATGTATTTACCATAATAAAAAAATAAACAGAATTTTAAAGATGTTCCCATTATCTGCCCTAACAATTTCACTTCAAGAAATATAGAAGAAATAAACAGATGCCATGAGAGAATTTTACATACAAAAAATGTTCATTAAACCCATTTTATAGTAATTTTTTAAATGGAAGAGGGACTTTTTTCAAGATAGCAAGTATTTACTGAGCAACTGCTCTGTAAAGATACTCTTCTAGGTACTTGGGATAGAGCAATGATCAAAACACACAGATTCCAAACTTTCATGGCATTTACATTTCAGCAGTGGGAGATAAAAGTAAATAATGAATACAATAAATAAATCATTTTTAAAAATCAGCTGTAAATATCTTTTTACTTTTAAACATTTTTAACTGATGAATTATAACAAACTACAATTTAATAACAATTCAAACTACAAAAAAAGAAACCCTGAGGAGACTCAAAGGGACTCCTATAGTTATCCTTTAAATGCTACATCCACTCCATTACTGTTGGCTGTAACTAGATGCTGTTGAGTCAATTCTGACGCATGGTGACTCGATGTGTGGCAGAGTGTAACTGTGCTCTATAAGATCTTTACTGGCTAATTTTTCAAAAGTTAGATCACCAGGTCTTTCTTTCAAGAAACTTCTGGGTAGACTCAAACCACCAACTTTATGGTTAACCATTTGCACCATCAAGGGATTCAGGGTTAAATGTAAGAGACCTAAAGTTGCAGGAGGAGCTCTGGTAGCGTAGTGCCTAAGGCCCTTGACTGCTAACCAGAAGGCTGGCAGTTCAAAACCACCAGCGACTCCTCGGAAGGAAGTCTGGACCATCTACTTCCGTAGTGATACCAACTCCGAAACCCAAGGAGGGGTCGCTATGAGTCCGGTGACTGGAAGGCACATTAACAACAACAATGCTACAGGGCATAAAAAATACTATAATGGTAAAACACATTTAGTTTCAGTAATACATTTCATTTCAGAGAAGTTTAGAAGTTTTGTTATATTTTTATGTAAAGAAACTCATGTATATGTTTATTTTCATATTTACTCTTACTATAATAGAATGAAATGCTTTCTTTTATCTTTTTAAATGTGCTACAACAATTAAACCAAGAAATTTACAAAATGCCATTTATAGTACTATGCATTAATATTAACTTTCATTAAAGAAATGGACAAAGATACATTTTAAAAATATTATAGCATATTTTAAAAATTTTACTTTATAGCTTTAAACCTTTCAAAATTGTAAGCCTCAATAGTCTTTATTTCACAGATGTTGTTATTCCTTTAAAAGAATCTTTTTTTTTTTTTGCCTTATCAGCACTGTGATTCTATTTACATAATGAAGAGCTAGGGATAGCAAATAGCCCAACCACTATCCTCAAAGCACTGAATATTCTAATGATATTAATATACACACATCATTATCAACTTCCAGGCTTGGATTTGAAGAATATGTGAACTGTCAGAAGTAAATAACATATGTAGCTGATTACAGCTTAGAAATCTAAATAAAGTACCAAAGTAACTGCTTCACATTCAAAGATACAAGAGATTCAATTAGTGAGTATGCTGGACTCACTGTGTTATATTGAAGGAGGGAGCAGTTAAGAAGTGACCTTGGGATCCCACTCTCCAAATGTCTGAAGGGTCCATTTCTTTGTTTAAATATCTCTACTTTTGACAAATCCCTAGCTTACTACACAATTCATACTGTTGCCCATAGAAGACTCTCCTTGACATTTTTAGAAATTTTAGGACTATAGTCATTATAAAGAAAAAATTTTGAATATAAAACATTCACAAAGGATCAGGGATACACTCCTTCCCTTCTAGATTTGTCTTTACACTGCACAAGAAGGTTAAGAATATATTATCACAAGTTTTGGGATACATTTTCAGAGATTTTTACAGGAGAAATTCAACCAATTGAAAGCATTTACTTTCCATTGTTTCCTATCATAAAGATAATTTAAACTCATTTGTAATATACAATGTATATACTCCACTAATAAAGAAGTACACACAAATGCTCTATCAATTCCTTTCTTTCAATTAAACAAACCAAAAAAATGTGTTTCTCCTGGGCACAGAAATCTGGTTTTAGATTTTTAAAAGTTCAAATACCTATTAGGCTATATTTTGCTTTGGCACTAGCTCCCCCTCCAGACCAACCTAGTAATATAACTACATTTCAAAAAATAAACAAATGGGGAACACAAGTTTTTTCAAACCATTAGCAAAATTCACCACTTTTAAAAGCATATTCCAATTTCTTAAAAGTAATCGATTAAAATTAGCAACAAAAACACTGCAGAATATAAACAGGATAATTGTTTTTTCAATTCCATACATTTTAAATAGAATCAATATGTAGGAAAACAACTTCCAGTTGCTTTTTAGTTAAAATTAAAAATATCCTAAAACATAATCTATATAGTGCCATATTTTACAGAAATTAATTTGAATCACTATCCTAATAAGCCACAATATGCCACTTCATGTCAGTTCACTACTTGATCAAAGATAAAGATACATTTTTGCATCTGCTTCTGCAATCTATACAAGTTTCTTTCCAGCTGTTCAGCTCTTCAATTCAAGAATTCTCAATTTATAAAGCAGCAAAATGAAAATCCATGCCTCTAACCAGCTTACAATACTCTTTATAGCCTCTTTCTAATTCCTTACTAAGGGAACTTTTATATACTAAGCCTGTAAAATCATAATCTCAAATGTTTGACTTCCCACCTTATACTTACTACTATAGTACTTATAAATCAAATAATTTAAACTTTCTACACACATTTTATAGTACATTACACAAGGCTAGCAATGTACAGAATCTTATTCTTGGCAAAGAATTTTAAGTTATTATAAAGAAGGGAGGTTACAACTTACTGCATTATTTCAGTACAGCTCTGAAATGTTATTTTCTCTCCTAAAATGCTTTCTATATGATGCATCATTTAAATAATTATGTATAAAACACAAAATTTAATAAGAAAATAAATAAGCACTTTAACCCCCGGATTAACGGGACACACACACACACACACACACACACAAACTACAATGAAACCTGCCTACAATTTCTAAAGAGAGTCAAGCCAAAGTCAACTCAGTTACTTGGATAAGCTTAACTCTAAACTGATTTTAAAAACTTTCCTAGAAATTTGTTCTGTGGAACCTTAAGGTTTGGAGTTACCTATTGGATATTGTGACTCTCCTGGCTTCACCTTCCTGAGTTAGCTTAAGTAAACTTGAATTAATACAAACGTGGGGGGGGGGGATTCGGGGATTCCCCTCCTCTTATCCAAGGCCTCAAACTAAAAGCTCACCAGGGATAAACTCTAACCATGACACTGCCATTTAACTTTAAAAAAAAATGCATTGCGTCTCACGCGTTCCGTGTAACTGAAGGTTGCAATCTTCACAGTTTGAGAAGAACAGGTGCTGCACCAGACAACCCACTCACTTTTGCTGGGCAAACCTCCTGTAACTAATAAACATGGACGTATTTAACCTTCCCAAATAAGTTTAGATACTCAAAAGTCGCCAGCTCATCATTTCCACATCAAAAGGCGGTGCGACCGCACTCCCGCCGTTAACTGCCCCAGCAGTGGCCTCTCAGTGGGAGCGATCTTTGTGTAGGTCCCCGATCAACAGCCCGAGAAGCCCTCACGGAAACCCCATCACTCAAGTATCCTCCTCGCCATAGTCCGCGAGTACAGGGGACCGAGTTGCTGAAAAAAGGGAGGTGGGTGTAGGGAAGCGAAGAGGGGCACCTCCCACCCCGCCTCCATCTATTCTCCTCAGCTTCGGCCCCTACCCTGAGCAAGGATGCGCGACGCCGAGGGCAAACACCGCGCAGCTCCGCGTCCCGGCAAGGGAGACCGACGCCCCTCATCCCCCGCCCGCGCCCCCTTGCCGGCGCCAAGGCACCCGCCAGAACGTCCCGAGGGCTCCCTCCCCACTTTTCCGGGAGCCGCTGGATAAGCATCAGTTGCAATAACAGGCCCGGGGATGCCTGGGGAAAGGAGCAGCGACAGTCCCCAGTTACAGCCCCGGCGCCTCAGATCCGGCGTTTGCCTAGCCCAAGACCCGAGGAGCGCGGGGCCCGGCTCCCAAACGTCCCCTTACCCGAGACCGGAGCAGAGGCGGTCTGCGCCGTCTCCAGTCGCTGCCGGCGCCGCCACAGCCCTCAGCCGCAGCTGCCCCGCGCCGGGGGAGTGGGAGGGGTGGCTGGGTGGAGGATGCTACTCCCGACTGAAGGGAGAGGAAGAAACGGAAACAGGAACCACTGCTGCCGCTTAACGGAGCCTTAGGCGCCACAGACTGAGGGAGAGCGCGAGGCGGCGCGACCCGGGCAGTCTCTGACAGCGCGAGACCAAGCGCGAGCCGGGTCCAGTACGCGCGACCCCGAGCAGCGCCGGCCCCATTCCGCGAGGAGAGGAAGGGGACCGGCTGACTGGGGGTTGGGAGGGAGCGGCTGGGGGCGGGGGCCTAGAGCGAAGGGAACTGGGCTACTCCGGTCGGCCGGAGATAACGCGCGCACGCGCCGGAGCGACTCTGACAACGAGTGCAGGCAGGCAAGCCTTGGCTCCGCAAGCGTGCGCGCGCGGAAGGGGGCGCGCGCCCCTTAGCGTTCCAGGCGTCTGGGACAGGGAGCGCATGCGCCGCCCGCCGCCACCTACAGCGACCCTGGTTTGTGCCAAGGCTTCTTCCCGCCCCCTTCCTCGCAGAGCTGGTGGCTAGAGTAGCTGCGGCATCCACTGCCAAGCAGAGCAGCGGGCCACGGTAGGACGGGGAGAGCTCTGCAGGGCAGCAGTTACGCGCGCGGACGCCGACTGGCACACAAGCACAGGCCGCCCTCTATCATCTGAGGCCGGAGACTAAAAGGGGCGCGAGTTGAGAGGAGCTTTCTACACACAGGAGAGCCACCTCCGGGGAATGCTGTATTCTGTAGACTGCCGGGAAACGGACCGGGCCATGCCAGTGCAGTCCACCACCGTTTCGGTACTGGGGATTTGAAGCCAGCGCCTTGCTACTTTTTGGGGGTGGTCTCTGATGATCAGGAAACGCTGCAGCCCACGACCGGCCGCTCGGATGCAGCTAGCAGCGTGATCAGAGAACTGCAGCGCCCCCGCATGCGACTTATTTTATCTTGTCAGTGCTGTTTCCAAATTTTCTCGAAAAGAAAGTCCCCCCCCAAAAAAAAAAAAAAAAAAGAGGACCTGAGTTAGATGCCCGGCCTATACATAGCGGCTGCGGCAGCCCCTCTAAGGCGGAAGTTTGTTCAGTAAGGAAAGAGAACAGTGAGTCGAGAGAAAGGGCGGAGGCTTTTCCCTGGGATGCAGCCTACCCGCTTGGGCTCGGGGACTTCCTTGCGCCTGCGATGCAGAGCAGTGAATCGAAGGGCTATCTCACACCTGCCCAAACCTGGAGCTGAGCGGGAGGACCTAAACTCACCTCCCCAGCACACAAAGTCGCGAGCCGGTGGGGGGGGGGGACCTCTATGGCCAATCAGACACGGGAGCAGCGTGAGTGGAGTGCAAGTCGACCAATCAGAGGGCCAGAAAATGAGCTTCCCGTCCCGTACTCGCCTCTGTAGCCATCAGACCCAGATCCCAATCTGGGGCTCAGTACCGTGCCAAGCTGAAATGGTTCCTTCAAGACAGGAGGAATTAAAATATTTTGAGTATTTTTTAGAGCAATTACTTAGATTCTTGTCCCAGACAAACAAGGAAGGCCTTTTAGGTGCTAAATAAGAAAAAGATCACAGAATAGAGATGAAAGAGGCACTAGCTTGCCAAGTCTGCAATGTACCTGATTACATTCATGTAATTCACAATGCTTTCTGGCACCGTTTTATACGTCAGGAACTGTATTACAGATATACAAATAAAATACGGCTGATTCAAGAAGGACAATACTTTGTCCCCAGGCAGCTCAGGTTGTGAAGAAGGCTTTGCTGGACCTTGTGACTGGTATTTAAGTCAGTCCTCTAAGGAGAAAGCTTTCTCTGAAATAGTTCACAGTTCTTTTTGTTATTGTTAAATCCCTGTAAAAGAAAGTTGAGGGGAAAGTAGAGTGACTTGTTCAGAGTCACACAAAAATGGATATTCTAGCTCAGACACGCCAATATTCAAAAATTATTCAGCAGTCATTTATTGCATGCATGAATGTTACCCTCCACTAAAGAGGTTACCATATATGCTCAAGATAATTTTTAGAAGTCTGAGGTGGAGTGGATATTTACCTTTTAGTTCAAACAGTATTTTTTGAATATTTTAACAAGCTTGTGTAACTTAATTTTTTTTTTTAAGAAAGGAAAGAGCGATTTCTGGTTAGTTAACAATCCTTATAGTTTACCTTGTATAATATTTATATACTTAAAGACCTCCAAGTTTAGAGCTTTATTTTACATTTGCCTAATCACATCAGTTTTTATACCTGATTTTCAGTTTTCCCTCTGAAAACCTAGGGAGTACATTTATCTTTCCCAATTCCCTCCTCTCAAAAAAAAAAGTCCTAGGAATATTTGTCCAGGATTTGGTGTGTTTTTTATGAGGTAATGTATATTAAAATATTGAATAACTTTGATACCTCTGGAATACACTGAGAAACTAGTTCTTCAGCAATTTCTACCGCTGCTTTGTTGAGTCAATGTGCTTGTCAGCCTGTGACAGAATTCTGTTATCAAAGCCCTTTCTAGGGCATGGCCAGGATTTAGCTGCCTTCCTAGAACTGGAAGTATCAGTTCAACAACTGACATTTGAGAACAAGTCTTTACACCTAAGGTCCAGGCCAATAACAAATTGCCAGAAAATTCACTTATAACGGGTGTGGAGTCTGCTTCTCAGTATAGACAACTGTCTCAGCTTTTAAAAAAGAAAAAAAAAAATCATTTCTTTTACTCTCTCTAGAAAGGAGTATTACTGAAAATCTGCCTTTTTCTTGCCAGATGAAATTCCTGAGAGAAAGCATGCCACAAAATCACTGGCCACCAGAAGGCATCTCTGCTAAAGGGTGTTCTCTTCATAAGCCTCTGATTCCCACCCTGCTGGAAGGCCCTCTTACTCTCTTTCTCTTCTTGCCTCAGCTGCTTAACTCTGCCTCTCACCCCTGATTTCTGATGTTTACTTAAGCAAATAGACTTGATTTACCTCCTCTTCTACGCTTTCCTCCCTAAACTAGGCTTCAGGCCTATCTTTGCCTATCTCCAGACTTTAAGATAAGTGATGCTCAACAAAAGATTGTACAGAATATTCTCCATAACGAGCTATACTAAGAAATAACAGGACCTTCACAGTATATTATTTTCTTTTACACAGCCTGGGTCAAATTTTTAGTCATCAATCAGAGCTGTTGAGTCTTAGTGGGGCAAACAAGAGCCAACCCTTAGGCAATGGAAAAGATCAAAATGAAAGTTAAAGAGAGTACATGAGTGAACATTTTGTTGGTAAAAGCTAATGAACTTGAATGCCGTCACTTTTCCAAAGTTGTGAATATTCATGTAGAAACTAGTTTGAAATTTACTACCATTCTATTAATAACTGTAATAAAGATAATAACTAAGGTTTAATACTGCTGAGTCCAGACCCTGTGCTCAACTCTCTACCTATATCATTTAATTTCTCAAATCAGCCCTTTGACGTGAGTCCGATTATTACAGCAGTGAGAACTATGGGTCCCAGCGAGGGGTTGAGAAGGCTCTCAGAAGTTCAGCAGCAGCTCCTTACCAAAGAGTTTAGAAAGTTTTCAATCTCTATCTGAGTGTACCGACTGAATGTCAGCTCTGGAAACATTCTTAGTAATTTTTGATTGTCCTTGTTCTCTAATTGTTGCTCTAGCTATTTTTTACTTAGTGAATCTCATTTTGCAGGAAATCATCCAAAAGACAGCACTGTAATAGCCACAGACAAGAAGATAGGACCTTGAAATAACCCACATGGGTTTAATCTCATCTGTAAAATAAAGAGGTTAGACTAGATACATTTTAATTGTTTGCCAGTTTTAAAACTATTAATGTAGCCAGCTGACACACGATTGACAGTAACTTCAATACTGAAATATGCAAAAACAGTCTATATTTTCAAATAAATGTTTTAAGTGACTTTTGAGCCATCTCCTTAAACAGAAACTGTGTATGTACACCCACTCATTAAAGAGCCAGAGCCAATCTTTCCACTCAGAAGTGTACATTAATTGATTTGAAGACTCATGAAATCTAGCCAAACTATTCTTCTCTATGGCTTGCCACCATGGCTGAAATTTCAATCTTCTCTGCTTGGGTTAAATTTCTTATTCATCCACTACAGAACAAAATTCAAAAACACAAAAATTACCAGAACTGCTGGTCAAATAGAGACTGGTGGAACCCCTAAGACTATGGCCCCAGGTTATCCTTCAGGACTGGAACTGGACTCACTTTTGTGGATTAACTCTCAGCAAAACAGTGAAAAGGCCAAGGAGCAGAACACCTGCCCCAGGGAGATGCACCCACCTATCCTAGGGAAATACACCCCTTAGATCAATCAACTGTGAGACACCAGAAGGGCAGTATTTGCATAGAAGGAAAGCTGGATAGGCAGGAATGCTTAGAGAAGAAGGGCACAAGGAAGGGGTGCTCACGGGGAGGAGAGGGGAGGAGAGCTTTTTATTGTTGGGATTGTAATCAGCCGGTGAAACCAAATGTGCGTGAGAGTAAAACAAATCTGCTTTGTAAGTTTGCACCCAAATCACAATAAAAAATTTGAAATTAAAAAAAATCTACTGTTTCTTCCTTAATAATAGAATGCCTTGTTTTTGGTTTGTTTATTCATTTTTCAGGTAACCACTGAAACTCCAGCTACAGAAGAACATCCCAATTAGCCTGAGTCAAACAGTAAATAAGTTCTCCTAGTGTGGTGGTGCTCTGGTAGCATAGTGGCTAAGACACTTGCCTGCTAACCAGACGGCTGGCGGTTCAAACCCACCAGCCACTCCTCGGAAGGAAGGTTGGGCAATCCTACTTCCGTAGTGATACTGCCTCGGAAACCCAAGGAGGGGTCGACTATGAGTCAGGGCCGACTCGACGGAACATAACAACAACAACAAGTGTGGTGGTGGTGTTAGGTACCATCAATTCGGTTTTGACTCATAGCGACCCTATGTACTAAAGAACTAAACGCTGCCCTGTCCTGCGCCATCCTCACAAACCTCACAGTCTTTGTTATGCTTGAGCTCATTGTTGCAACCATTGAGTTGAACCCATCTTGTTGAGGGATTTCCCCTTTTTCATTGCCCTTCTACTTTTCCAAGCATGATATCCTCCGCCAGGGACTGGTCCCTTCTGACAACATGACCAAAGTAAAATTTTTCTGAAGATAATTCAAAAATGGTTGCAACAGTATATTGACAGGGAATTGTCAGAAATTCAAGCTGAATTCAGAAGAGGGCATGGAACAAGGGATGTCGTTGCTGATGTAAGATAGAGCTAAGCTGAAAGCAAAGAAACAAGAAAGATGTTTACCTGGTATGGTAGAGTCTTGCAATGCTTAACTTTCTCCTTCCAGGCATAGAAAAAGATAATACTTCCCCACACACTCTCTGTTACCACCTCCGTTGCAGCTGGGTTGGGCCATGTGACTAGTTATAGCCAATGGGTTATGGGTAGAAGTAATGCATGTCACTTCCAGGTAGAATAATAATAAGTCTTTACAGTGTTTACGCTTCCCCAAAGAAGGACAGTGTGGAGCAGCCCGTCACCTGTTCCCATCAAGTCAGGATGGCTCTACAGCTTGAGTAGGAAATACACCTTAGTTTTTAAAGCCACTGAAATTTGGGATTATTTTTTACTATAGTATTGTCTAGAATCTAGATTCTGATAGGTCCTAGATTATTCTAACTAATATACCTGGAAACCATTATAGTCCTAGAATAAACTGACCCAATAAGATTGAAGGGAAATATTTTTAGTCTGTGACAGGTAAAGAATTCTTTTTCTCACCAAGTATGGACAAGTCAGCCTGTAACCCCAATTGCCACTGGCAGCAATGTTGCAACCACAAGAGGAACTAACCTTAAAATGAAGTAAAACTGAGGTTGGCAAGCAGAGATAGACAAACCTTAAAGATGTGATTGTTCTGATGGTCATACCACTCCTAAGGGCTACTATTCTCTAAACGTCTGTTAGATAAAATTTTGTTTGTTTTTCCACAACGTTGGAAGCGGAAACTATATCTTGTATCACATTTGTTTCATCACAGTGCTTCACACGGAGCTTGCTCAAGAAGCAATAAAAAAACATTGAATGGATAAATAAAAATTAATAAAGTGGCTTGCACTCTTGCCTTCAGAAGTAAAGTATTACCTGTATTAACTACAGAAAAGCACTTTGGATTCAATCTAATCTTACAGACAAAGAGGTTAAGAGCCAAAGATATTACAAGGTTTGTCAAGTTCACATAGCTTTGTTATGGTAGAACGGGGGGGGTGGGGGGAGGACTAATAACTGAATAACTGCTTCATCAAAATGACTATATTTTCTAACCCGAGATTGGTAAGTAATGAGGTAGTGTATGTTAGTTAAAAAATTTGAAGTTAAGACAAGCTACTAGCTAAATGACCTTGGACAAGTTACTCAACCTCTCTGAGCTCTTGTTTTTCCATCTATAAAAGAGAATAATAATTCCTAGCTCATGAAGAGGGGGCAATCTACTTCCGCAGTGATACTGCCTCGGAAACCCAAGGAAGGGTCCCTGTGAGTCGGGTCTGACTCCATGGCACGTAACAACAACAACATGGGGTTGTGAGGAATAAATGACTCAATATATAAAAAGCTCTTAGGTGAGAGCCATAACAAGAACAGATATATGCACGCCGATGTTCATCGCAGCACTATTTACAATAGCCAAAACTTGGAAACAACCTAGATGTCCAACAACTGAGGAATGGATAACCAAACTTTGGTACATTCACCCAATGGAATACTATGCAACGCTAAAGAATAATGTAGAATCTGCAAAACACCGCATAACGTGGATGAACTTGGAGGACATTATGCTGAGCGAAATAAGTCAGTCACAAAAGGACAAATATTGTATTAGTCCGTTATTGTAAAAGTTAAGGAAAGGTTTATATATTGGAGGACATTTTCTTTGTTGGTTACCAGGGGTGGGAGGGAAGGGGAGGGAATGCTGTTAGATAGATAGAGATAAATATTGATTTGGGTGAAGAGAAGGGCAATGTACCAAATGTGAGTGACCAATATGGCAGCATTGAGGATGAGAAAGACAGAGAGAGTTACATGGGCAGTACAAACAACAAATATGAACCCCTTTGCATATATAATACTGAGTTGTCAGTGAAAGCAAACATGGGTATAGGGACGGATAGATGGGTGAACAAGCTAAACAATTAGGTATGTCTAAATGGAGAGTGTATCCAAGATCATATACAGGGATGGCAGACAATGGGCCTATAAGTTCACGTGAATGATCAGAACTCCCAGGTGTATAGTAGAGCTGACAAGGGGCAAGGTTATGGTCATTACTTGGTCACAGCCAGCTACCCAGAGGGACCGAGTAGTTGATCCTGCGGGCTTGGGACCATAGTCGCAGGGGACATCAAACTCAATTGGCATAACATACTATATAAAACATTGTTCCACCTACTACTTTGGCGAGTAGCGACTGGGACCTTAAAAGCTAGGAAGCTGCCATCTAGATGCAACAACGGGTCTCTCCTCGTCAAGAAGAAAGAAGAAAACCAAAATTAATGGAAAAAATCAGTCCTAGCGACTGGTACACCATCCGATCTGCAACCTATACAACTATGAGACCAGAAGAACTAGATGGTGCCCAGCTACCACTGCCATCCGCTTGGAAGGGATGTAGGAGATCCTGCATAAAGAGGGAGAACAATGTGGTACAAAACTCAAAATCATTTGGAGGAAAAAAAAAAAAAAAAGAAGGTGGGGACCAGGTTTGCTGGTCCAATGGAGCCTGGTGTAACCACTGAGACTATGGCCCCTAGCTGCCCTTCGGTCTGGAATTGAACCCACAACTGTGGTTTCCAGCCAAACAAAGTACAGGCATGTGAGTTAAACATTTACCTCAAGTAGACACACGCCCTGGAGAGAACAATCATGGGAGAAGGAAGGGCTGCTTATGCACAGGGAGATAGCTCAGGGTGCAGAAGAGTATGAAGGGATGGACACTGGGAGGAGGTAACTATGGGGAGGAAGTGGGAGGGGAGCTGCTGCATTGTAAATTTTGGTCAATGACATGAGACAAATTATATGTGAACTGCTGTATGAAAAGTGAATTTACTCTGTAAATCTTCACCCAAATCCTAATAAAATAAATAAATAAATAAATAAATAAGCTCTTAGGACAATGGCTGACACATAGTAAACATTCTATCAATTGCAGCCCTATTGAGGTGATGTTTCTTCTTAGCTAAAACATTTTTTATGCATTAGGATAGATCTTGTTCTCCTTTTATATTCATTTCACACCACTGACCTGGGTTTTTCCATCACATCTCTTTCTATAATTATGTAGCTACCACCCACCTTTTTTTACAGGAGCTGCTTCTCTCTCACATGAACACCTCTGTCACATAAAGGCAATAAGAGAAGCCATGTTACTGTTTATTGTCCCTTGGCCACAGCTGATTTGTCAATAGGTGGGGCCTTGACCCAAGATGAGCCAATGAGGACATTCCTCCAGGGCTTTAAAGGATAAAATGTCATTTCAAGCCTCACTTAGATATACAATCCAGGAGATGTCATTGACATGATTTTTTGCCAAGTGGAAAAACTTATTCTGCATTTAAAGAATAATGTCAATGGACAAAGGGAAGCGGGAAAAGATAAAGAAAAAAAGTCTTTTGTTATAATGGAATTTTCAGTTCTAGATTTTCTTGGCCATTGGCTGAATCTCTGCCTTTCCTTCTGTGCAACTTGACTCTTCCTAGGATTTCCCTACTAGCCTAATAAATTTTCCATGTTACCTAAGCTAGTTCCAGATGGGTTTATTTTCCATGCAATTAATGCAATAATATGCTGTATTAAGTTAGCATACATTTAAAAAAAAAAAAAAGGAAAGTCATTAGATTCATTTTCTTTATTAATGACCTGGGTGATACCACTTAGACTATAATCATCAAGTTTATAAAAATAAATCAACAAATTTATATCAAATGTCAACTATATGTGAGTTATCTCTCTATGTCAATTTTCCCATTCTTCCATAATAACCAACCCCATTTTTTTGATGATCCTGTAAGGAGCTCTGATGGTACAGAGGTTAAGGCATTTGGCTGCTAACTGACAGTTTGAACACACCAGATGCTGGGCAGGAGAAAAATGAGGCAGTCTGCTTCCATAAAGATGTACAGCTCTGGAAATCCTGTGAGGGTTGCTACGAGTTGAAATAAACTCAATGACAGTGGGTTTGATTTGGTTAGGTATTGCAACTCAGCTAAAATCTTACATTTCCCAGTCTCACTTCTAGCAGGTGTGGTCAAGTGTCTAAATTCTGACTGTTGAGATCTAAAATCCGAAATGTTGTGTAGGACTTCTCTTAAAAAAAAGAAGTAATTTAAAAGAAGGGGAACACCCTTTTCATCCCTTCTCTCCATCCTGTTGCCTGGGATATTATGTCATGACTGGAGCACTTACCACCATTTTGGACCATGAGGAGGACGGTCATACCCTAGGGATGGCATAATGATGAATAGGAGGCAGTTGCGTTGCTGGCAACTTTGTGAAGCCACCATGTCAATCCTGAAACTCTCACCTCCAAAATTCTTTTTTTTTTTTTTTCAATTCCAAAATTCTTTTTTTGTGAAAAAGAAATAATCTATTTCATCTAAGCCACTAGGTTTTTCTATTGCATGCTATACTAGTGTGAGAAATTAAGTGTGACTCTTAATATTCTACAAAGACAGAACTCCAAAAAGGAACTTAAAAGAAATGCAACAGAGTCAAGTACATGTTTAAAAATTTAAAAACAAAAATAAAATACTGATTTGGGAAAGCTAAGATAGGTCAGAGGAAAAAATTCCAGCCAAAAAATAATAATTTACAACTGCTAATATGTTATAAATACTTGCTCCTGCAAGAAAAGGACTTACTGAAGTTACCAAAGTTTCACTATTCAGCTTTGCAGGAACAAAAACTCTTAGGAATTCATACAAGGGATGGTTAGCTTCTAAAGGGAAGGACTAACCAAACTGACAAGAGTCTGAAACACCAGAAGGCCCCCTTGAGGTCAGACATCCTGCCTATCTGTCTTAATTATCAATATGTGGCATATTTATTTAATTAATTAATTTTCAATGTAATATAACTTCCAAGGGTATTGAGAACTTCATAACCTCTAGCTAATGCAGGATCTTCATGATAATGCAGAATCTACATGACAGTGCAGATTCATGGTTCAGAAGGCAGATGCTGCCCATATTTGAATCTGTCTCTGCCACTTAATAGCTATGAAATCTTGAGCAACTTTTTAAACCTCTCTCTCTCTCATTTTTCTTACCTATGAAATGGCATCTACCTCATAGGGTTGTTGTAAGTATAAAATATGTTATTACCTACAGGGGTCTTAGAACAGTGCCTAACATAGAGTAAGCACACAATAAGTGGTATAGAATACCGTAAGCTAAAGCAAGTCACAAGGACACCACTGTTATTTATCTAAATCAAAAGTCAAGAGAGCATGAAATGGAATCTAAGGAAGAATAAGAAGTAGGTGATTGGCAAGAAAGGAGTCCTTGCTCAGGACCGTAGTCTAGGGGGACACTAAGGACAATTGTTGTAACATAGTCCAAAAGACAATGTTCTACCTCTTAGTTTGGTGAGTAGCAACTGGGGTCTTAAAAGCTTATGAGTGGCCTTCTAAGGTGCAACCACTGGTTTTGCCCCATCTGGAGCAAAGAAGAGTGAAGAAAATCAAAGACGCAAGGAAACAATTAGTCCAAAGGACTAATAGAACACATAAACCCAGCCTGAATGACCTGAGACCAGAAGAACTAGATGATGCCCAACTACACCTGTTGTCTCTCTGAAAGGGATCACAATAAGAGGTCCCAGATAGAGTAGGGGGAAATGCAGAACAAAACTTAAAATTAAAAAAATAAATAAATAAAGTCAGGCTTACCAGTCTGATGAAGACTGGTAGAACCCTCAAGACTCTGGCCCTTAGACACCCTTCAACTTAGGAACTGAACTTTAACCCCAACTTTCAGCCAAACCATAGACAGACTGGCTTATAAGGTGAGAAGTATTATCAGCAGGGTATGCACTCATTAGAACAATCAATCATAAGAGATCAACAGCACAGCCTTTTCCCAGAGACAGAGCTAGGAAGGCAGAAGGAGATGTGAAGGAAGGACAAAGGGAAGGGGTAGGTGCAGGGAGGAAGTGGAAAGAATGATGTTACAGTGTGGGAACATTATATGACACAAAACAGAATATGTGTGGATTATTGAATGGAAAACCAATTTTCTCTGTAAACCCAAATCACAATTTAAAAAAAAAGAAAAGAAAAGAAAGGAACCCTCGTGGTGCAATGGTTAAACACTCAGCTGCTAACTGAAAGGTTGGCCATTTGAACCCATCAGCTGCTCCATGGGAGAAAGATGCGGTAGTCTGTTTCCATAAAAATTTACAGCCTTGGAAACCCTCTAGGCAGTTCTACTCTGTCCTATAGGGTCTCCATGAGTCAGAATTGACTTGAAGGCAGTGGGGTGGGTTAGATTGACAAGAATTCCTTGGCTGAAGGCTGAATGTCATTTCAGTTCTACAGTACATACTACAACACACCTGTGCGTATTAAAAATGAGGAGTAAAGGTTCTAGAAACAACCTCCTATAAATTGTCCTGACATGATTTACAAGTAAGCTTATAAGCCCACGTAGACAGAGGTCAAGTGGGCTAACTTGTATTTATTTCAAGGTTGATCATTTCATTTAAAATACACCCCAAGTCTTCTGGACTCTTAAATTCACATGTCAGACAGCTGAAAAGATCATAGAACTTACTTATGTGCCTCTTTTCACTGAGCTCCTTATGCTGCAAGGAACCAAGAATCACTCAGGTTACTTCATTTTGAAAAAGGGAGGCTTGTTGAAAAACACATGCACTGAAAATTACCTGGAAGCTGAAATGTCATCAGATACTGAGGCAACTGGAAACCTACTGTTCCAACTGGAAACCTATTGTTCCTCCATGTCTTCATCTCTCTCGGGTTCCTGGTATCATTTCTGCTTTTCTGTGTTCTCTCCTCAATATAAACTGGCTTCCATTCTTTATTCTACCTTTTGGGCTTCTGCCTGCTAATAGTTTTGATCCCTTATAATTTCAACTTGCTCATGACATAAGACACAATCTTAACTTACAAATTCTCATAGTTTCTAAGTTGGGTCTCATTTTCTACAGAGAGGGAAATTTTGTTAGAGCTGCCTATCTTTATACTAAGTAACACCATATGTCTTCTGGCCTTCCCTTAAATGGTACTTCTGGTTCAAATTGCTGTGTCAATAGGTAGTAGCTGTCCCTTGAGCAGGGGCTATAAGCATGGGCATGGCAGACCCTTTAGCAGATATCCTAACAAAGGATCACTGAATCTGATGGAGTCACCATTGTATCCTCAGTGTCAAGTTCCTGGTCTATAGGAGATGCTCAGTAGTTATTGCATGAATGGATGAGTGGATGAATGATGAATGAATGAAGAAAGTGGATTTTACTACAACAGAAAAGATTTAACTACATAAAAGAAGTCTGGTCTTCACATGTTGTTAAATCCTGAAAATGATTTCTAAGGAAGTTCTAATGGTTACTTTTAAAATAGCATAGGAAGAGTTATACATATTCATGTTCACATTCCTAAATAATAAAAGAAATCCAGTTAATTCTGTCTTTCCTTTTATAGGAGTGTTCTTCATTTTTAAAATAAGCATTTAATAAAATAATCCATGGAGTCCTTTCATTTTTTATGTTCTTTGTGCCTCTAAAACAAAATGTGCTTGATTTATTCCTCTCCACAATTTACAAAGAATACGTTTACCAGACTTTCCTAGTTTGTGGCTGTGGTGATCACTTTTTTTTCCCATCAAATGGAGGATGATCCAATAACTAAACTTAATATTTAAAATCTGAATTTTCCTGGAGAGCCTAAGACAGGGAAACCATAGGGATGAATCTGAGATATTTATTTAAACTCCGATTTATGATTATGATCCCTCACAACCCTGTACTTACATGTCCTTGGCTATATATTAAGGCTGACATTCACAAATATGACAAAATTCTGATTGGTTAGGACTCTGTTTTGATTACTTGAGCCTGTGCAATAGTATTTTGAATAAAAAATATCTTTGTTCTTGATACACTTAACCTAGCAACAAAAGGGACAAAGGAAGCTCTGGTAAACAGGGTTGCATCCAGGTCATTTTGATTGTGTGGTTTTTATCTTTCTCTCCCTGTTTCCCAACCAGCACTTACCACTGTGCTCACCAGAGAACCTGGAATAAAATTTATATTCATCACACCAAATCTAGAACCCTGGTGTCAGATGCAGATGAGGTATGGCAAAATTTTCCAGGTAGAAAGTAACTTGGGTTTATATATTTTTAAATAATTTTAGACATGAGCTGTCATGTTCTCAAAGTTTAGAAAGGACCATAGAATGTCTGGAGGCCCCTCCTGTACTTATGGTTCATAATTTCCACATATACAGTTCTAGAAGAAACAAATTGCTAGACATGCATGCCCATTAAGTCTCTACAGTGCTTTGAACAAGAAAAAGAATATCACTCTTTTTGTTATGGTCAAATGAAAATTTAATAAAGTGCATTGGATTCTCCTGAATATCCCTATAATCTTCTAGAGCTCCTAGGATCATCTTCCAATGCTTTCTGGACACAGAGCAGCATCAGGGTTAAGTAATACAGCTATGTGCTCTGATATATATCCCAGCCTCCCTAGTAATCAGTCTGGGTCATATTCTGACCAATGGAATATGGCTAGAAGTGATGTAAGTCACTTCCATGACTGGTCATAAGTGCCCTGTGAGAACTTCTAGTTCTCTTTTCCCCTGCCTTGGTGATCTTGGGTGCTACATACTCTAGATGGTCTTGCCATGAGTTAAAGGTAGCCTGGATCCCTGAGTCTCAAATACTGCATGGGACAAACTTACACTAAAATAATTATGTTTTGTTAATCTGAAAGTCAAAATTAACTGGGCACCCTGCATTTGTATTTGCTAAATCTGGCTACCCTAGTAGCAGCCTCTCTTTTGTTAATTTCTGTATCTTTAGTTCATATTGGGGGAAGGGGTAAGACTTTGCCAAAGCATAATCCACCAGAAACTGCCATTTTAAATAACATTTCCCTCCTCAATAGCATTTCCATCTGTTTTTCCTGTGTTGTGATGATTTCTACACAGTAGTGTCTCCCAGATGATAAAATAAGCTTCTTCAAGTCAGGAAACAATATTATTCTTCTTATTCTTTTATTGGTTGGATAGATCTTAGAAGCATCTCTCATGCACTGACTATGTATTTGCTATGTTGGCATTTTAGAAAATTCAAAACCAGCAATAGTGCCAGAAATTTTAAAGCAGATAACAGAATCAAAAGAAAATGCCTTATCTATGTAGAATAGCAAATCCTAGCAATTTTTCCAACTTGCATAATAAGCCATGGATTTTATAATTTTGGACTTGTACATGTTTCCAAATATCTCTTCATATCTTCTGGAAAATACTTGGCTGGATTTTATCTGAGGTGCATCAGACACTCAGAGGGATACGGGTGATATCTAGAAGTCATTCTTTTAAGATAGCTTACCAGAGGTGCAACTCTCTCCCTTGAAAAAGGTAACATCCACAGTTAATGGGTGCTATTTCACTTTCTTCTAAATTCAGTTCTCTCTGTTATCAAATATCTCTATAAAGATGCACCTGTCTTTAATTATGCCTGTCGTTTATTATTATTATTATTTCTATTGTGATTTGGGTGAAAGTTTACAGAGCAAATTCATTCTCCATACAGCAGTTCATACACATTTTGTTTCATGACATTAACTCTAATTACCTACAATGTAACAGCTCTCTTCCCACTTCCTCCCTGCAGTTACCTCTTCCCAGCGTCCTTCCTTCCTATGCATCCCTGCTCCCTGAGCTATCTCCCTTTGCAATGCTGCCCTTCTATTCTCTCATGAGTGATCATTCTAAGGAGTGTAGCTACCTGATATAAATGTTCACCCTATATGCCTGTCTATTGTTTAACTGGGAACCATAGGAGTGAGTTCAATTCCAGATCTGAAAGGTAACTAGGGGCCCTAGTCTCGGAAGTTATGCCTGTAGTTTTTGAAACCAGCAAACTGTGGCTACAAGTAACATCTTAGGAATCACTGTCTAGATCCTGTACTCTGTGCTTTCGTGGGAGCTCCTCAAGAAGCCAGAAAGATGGGTGGTAAAGGTTAATTAAATAACATAAAATGTATATAGGATCATTAGAAACAAATGACCTTGCTCTTTCTCTCATAGCACCCATATTCCAGTAACAGATCCAAGCATTATGCTTCAGATGTCAGTCACCTCGGTATCAAGCATGACAATTTTGTTCATAAAATGAAACAAGGGTATGAATTACCTTTAGGAGGAATAGAAATTCAATCATAGCCAAGAAGGTGCCCTATACTTTTCTAAGGTAATACTACAAAGAGTGGATACAGTTCGGCTCCTTGAAACATAGGGTGTAGAGGTGGGAAAATTTCTCCCAGACTGCTTTGTGGAAATAAAGCACTTTTAAAGAACTTCATTGCAAATTAAAATCCAGTAGAGACATTTAAAGAAACTAGATAATATATGTACATGATTTTTCAAAAAAATTAGAAGACTATATACCACCCAAAAACCCCTGCCATCAAGTCAATTCTGACTCATAGTGAGCCCCACTGGTTTCCAAGGCTGTAAATCTTTATGGAAGTAGATTGCCTCATTCCTCCCACCAAGCAACTAGTGGGTTTGAACCACTGACCTTCTGGTTAGAAGTCAAATGCCTTATCCACTACATCACCAGTTGTTGTTGTTGTTGTGTGCCATCAAGTCGGCCCTGACTCATAGCGACCCCTCCTTGGGTTGCTGAGGCAGTATCATTACAGAAGTAGATTGCCCCATCTTCCTTCCAAGGAGTGGCTGGTGGGTTTGAACCGCCAGCCTTCGGGTTAGCAGTCAAGTGCGTTAGGCCCTATGCTACCAGAGCTCCCCTACATCACCAGAGCTCCTAAAAAAGACTATATAAAAAGGCATAAAATGAAAATGAGTGTCCCTTACATCCTGTCCCCCAGCTCTCCTGCCCTGAGGTACCACTCTTACCAGTTTGTGTATCCTTCTAGATGTGGTCACTGAATATGCAAACATGTACTTATATATTGCCTTAAAATATTTATATATATTATTGTGTAACTTGGTTTTTCATTTGCTTTTTACTGTGAAATACATAAATAAAAGATATATATTATATAATATATATATTAAATGAAAAATATAAGATTACATATACATAATGATCTTGTATTTTTCTTTTAATGTATATTTGAAAACATTTCATATTAATGCATGTTGCTCTGCTTCAGTATTTTTGACTGCTGTATAATATCCCATTATATCATTGTTGTTGTTAGGTGCCGTCAATTCATTTCTGACTCATAGTGACCCCATGCACAGCAGAACGAAACACTGCCTAATCCCGCACCAGCTCCATGATCCCTGCTATACTTGAGCCCATCATCGCAGCCACCATGTCAATCCATCTCCTTGAAGGTTTCTGCCTCTTTAGTGGACCCTCCACCCTACCAAGCATGACATCTTTCTCCAGGGAATGGTCCCTTCTGATAACATGACCAAAATAGGTGAGATGAAGTCTAGCCATTCTTGCTTCCAAGGAGCATTTCGGGTGCACTTCCTCCAGGACAGATCTGTTAGTTCTGTTAACAGTCCATGGTACTTTCAGCATTCTTTACAAGCACCACAATTCAAAAGCATCAACTCTTCTTCAGTCTTCCTCATTCATTGTCCAGCTCTCACATGCATACGAGGTGATTGGAAATACGGCTTGTGTCAGGTACAATTCCATTATATGGATATACTATAATCTATTTATCCAATCCAATATCAATGAAGATTTTGTTTGTTTGCAACTTGTAGTATGTTGTTGTAGTTAGCTGCTGTTGAGTCATTGAGTTGTCCCCTAACTCATGGTAACTCCATGTATTTCACAGTGGAACTACTTCATATGGTTTTTTGACAGTAATCTTTATTAAAGTAGATTGCCAGATCTTTTCTTCCATGGAGCCGCTGGGTTGCTTTGAACTGCCAAATTTTAGGTTAGCAGCTGAACACAAATCACTTGTGCCACCCAGTCTCCTATGGTAGCTTTTTTCTAGTTAGAAAAATGGCTTCAAATACCATTGAGATATTCAACAGATATTTATTGAACACCCAGTAGTACAATACACTATGCCCAGGTCTGACAAACAATAACGAAACTAAGAATATGCACACATATTTCTCCCTATTCAAATTATTTGGTCATTTGACAAGTATGTGCTATGGGAGTTCTATTGTCTTTCCAAAGTTTGTAACTAAAGACTTCTTCATCTATTGAAACACAAATCTTCTCTTCTAAATGTACTCTGACAAAATGGGAGTTCCATAGTTTGGAATCTTTATACTATCACTTTGGGCACTATATATCAACTCTCTCTGTAAAGATGCACCTGTGTTTAATTACAGAATTTAAGAGCCAGACAGGAACTTTATGATTATATAGACCAAACTCTTCATTTTGGCCAAAAGAGTAAAGCCAAGAAAAGGATAAATGATTGGTCTGTGGTCATACTCTAGCTTATATTTCTGACACAAAATTGGTTTAATGTACCTCCCCATCCCCCATTTAAAAACCAGAACTGCAACTTTCACTTCTGGCCACAATAGGGACCTCACTAACCTTTTTTACCTTAAGCAAACAAAAATCAGGCAAAGCACATAAACAATAGTTTTCATATATTGGACAACATGTAGCATAGGACAGTGATCTCTGAGAGATGAGAAACAAACAAAGTGAACCTGTATTTGTCCCAGGTTACTGCCTGGAAAGTTCCCAGCTACAGCACAGGAAAGGGAAACCTGGAAAAAACCTGAAGGTTTTCCTGAATTGGAGGTATCAAGTTGAGATTTCAGGAAGGCTGAAGCAGCTAGAATCTGTAGGGTAGATTACTAGAGAGGAGAAAACTGCATAGAGAGAAATCTGGAAATCTGTAGAACCATCTCCTCAAGTCTTCGGCTGAGCGTTGATCAGCATATGTATGTGAGAAATATGTATGTGAGGAACATGTATGTGAGGAAACTACCTGAGGCCAGGAAAAGAACCACTGGGAAGGAGCAGTGATCAAAGTTCACAGGATTGGAAATAGTTCACATTCCCAATAGCCTGAATGGAAAAACTTCATAATACATTGGACATCAGGTTGAGTACTCGGGAAGGTACTGCCTCATTAACCAAACCAAAAACCAAACTCATTGCCATTGAGTAGATTCCAACTTACAGTGACCTTCTTTGGATTTCTGAGGTGCATCAACACCAAAGAAGAGTTAATGCTTTACGGAAGTCTTCCTTCTGCAGTGTGGCTGGTGGATTTGATCTGCCAACCTTCTAGTAGCAGTCAAATGCCTTAGGCACTACACCACCAGAGCTCCTTATTGCCTCATTATCAAAAAAACCAAACTCACTGCCTGTGAAGTTGATTCTGACTCACAGCGACCCCTCCTTGGGTTTCTGAGGCACTATCTCTACAGAAGTAGATTGTTGTTGTTGTTGTTGTTATTTGCCGTCGAGTCGGCCCCGACTCATAGCG